>NW_028242213.1:0-174424 GCF_964263255.1 Lissotriton vulgaris | reverse complement strand
GTTGTAAAGAATGTTTCCCCGTTAGGCACTGCTGGGAGTCATGGCCACACACCCCCACACCACCCATATACTGTTGGGCACTGCTGGGAGTCATGGCCACACACCCCCATACTGTTAGGCACTGCTGGGAGTCATGGCCATACCCCCCACACCACCCCCATACTGTTAGGCACTGGTGGGAGTCATAGCCACACACCCCATTCTGTTGGTCACTGCTGGGAATCATGGCCACACCCCCCACACTACCCCCAAACTGTTAGGCACTGCTGGGAGTCATGGCCACCCCCCCCCCCACACCACGTCCATTCTGTTAGGCACTGCTGGGAGTCCCCATATGTTACATGAGTTGTTTGAATACTCACCAGGCTCCACGGCCCCTTCGATTCCATGAACTCCCACCGGTGGTAGCAGGGTCATGACTTTCTCCTCCCCGGGATGGTATTGTGGAGGTCTGCGGGGACCACCACCTCCAGTGTGGTGTGCACAGTCGTAGTCTTGGTCCATTTTCTTCTTGACCATTCTCCGCAGATCGTACCACCTGACCTGGCATTCCTGCCTAGTACGCTTGATGGGTGCAACAACATTCACCTTATCAACTATCCTCACCCACAGGCGTGTTTTGTCCGCTATGCTGGTCTGTCTGACCAATGCGCCAAACAGCTGTGGCTCAACTCTGATGATTTCATCTGTAAGGATCTCCATCTCCGGGTCAGTGAACTTTGGGTTCTTTGGTGTGGTCATGGTGTGGGGTGTGTGTGATTGGGGGGTGATGGTGTGTATAGATGAGGGTGTGTGAGTCTGATTGTGAAGGGGTGGTGTGTGTGTGTGAATGAGATAGGGTGTATGTGTGAAGGTGTATGGCTGCAGTTGTTGGTGTGCTATCAGTGTCTTTGCGCAAATAGGTATCTTGCAAAGGATGATGGGTTGTATGTGTGGGCCATTTTATTGGTCCATTTGTGGGTGTGGCTTTTGTAGAATGTTTAGTGGGTGTTTTATAAGGGGTGGGTGTGACGAGCCCTGTGTTTGTATGTGGCCAGGACATTGTTTTCCTATGGTGTATGCACAGGAGACCGGTTTTGTGAGGTTGTGCGACTCCTTTGCACCCTCCTTGTGCTGATTTCAAGGTTTGTGTGCGCTTTATTAGTGGGGGGGGGATGCAGTTCATTTTTGTTGTTGTTGCTGGTTCATTAGGGACGTTTTTGGGGTGTTCGCGTATACTTTATTGAGTGATGTGCGGGTCATATTTGATGGTGCGGCTGGCTGTTACGGTCCGTTTTCCGGGTGGGGGTTCGTGTACACTTGATTGAGGAGTGTGCATGTTGTATTTACTGGTGCAGCTGGCTGTTACGGTCCGTTGGGGGTGGGGGTTCGTGTACGCTTGATTGAGGGGTGTGCGTGTCGTATTTATAATAATAATATAATAATCCACATTTGTAAAGCGCAAACAATCACCCGTAAGGGTCTCCAGGCGCTGGGGGCCGTCGGGAAGATTAAGCAAGCTATTGCCCAGAGTCACATGGTGCTGGGCTAATCTGCTGCTGGCGCCGGGAATCGAACTGTGATCCCCAGCTTCCAGCGTCAGTCGCCCTGGCCGTGGTCCCACACCTCTCCCCTGGTGCGGCTGGCTGTTACGGTCCGTTTCCCGGGTGGAGGGGTTCGTGTACGCTTGATTGAGGGGGTGCATGTCGTATTTACTGGTGCGGCTGGCTGTTACGGTCCGTTTTCCGGGTGGGGGTTCGTGTATGCTTGATTGAGGGGGGTGCGTGTCGTATTTACTGGTGCGGCTGGCTGTTACGGTCCATTTTCGGGGTGGGGGTTCATGTACGCTTGATTGAGGGGGGTGCGTGTCGAACTTACTGGTGCGGCTGGCTGTTACGGTCCGTTGGGGGGTTCGTGTACGCTTGATTGAGGGGTGTGCGTGTCGTATTTACTGATGTGGCTGGCTGTTACGGTCCATTTTCCGGGTGGGGGGGTTTGTGTACGCTTGATTGAGGGGGGTGCCTTTCGTATTTACTGATGCGGCTGGCTGTTACGGTCCGTTTTTGGGGGGTTCGTGTATGCTTGATTGAGGGGTGTGCGTGTCGTATTTACTGGTGCGGCTGGCTGTTACCGTCCGTTTTCGGGGGGCGGTTTCGTGTACGCTTGATTGAGGGGTGTGCGTGTCGTATTTACTGGTGCGGCTGGCTGTTACGGTCCATTTTCCGGGTGGGGGTTCATGTACGCTTGATTGAGGGGGGTGCGTGTCGTATTTACTGGTGCGGCTGGCTTTTACGGTCCGTTGGGGGGGGTTCATGTACGCTTGATTGAGGGGTGTGCGTGTCTTATTTACTGGTGGGGCTGGCTGTTACAGTCTGTTTTCCGGGTAGGGGGGTTCGTGTACGCTTGATTGAGGGGGGTGTGTGTCGTATTTACTGGTGCGGCTGGCTGTTACGGTCCATTTTTGGGGGGTGTTCGTTTGCGCTTGATTGAGGGGTGTGCGTGTCGTATTTACTGGTGCGACTGGCTGTTACGGTCCGTTTTCAGGGTGGGTTCGTGTACGCTTGATTGAGGGATGTGCGTGTCGAATTTACTTGTGCGGCTGGCTGTTACGGTCCGTTTTCCGGGCGGAGGTTCGTGTACGCTTGATTGAGGGGGGTGCGTGTCGTATTTACTGGTGCGGCTGGCTGTTACGGTCCGTTGGAGGGGTTTGTGTACCCTTGATTGAGGGGTGTGCGTGTCGTATTTACTGGTGCGGCTGGCTGTTACCTTCCGTTTTCCGGGTGGGGGGGTTCGTGTACGCTTGATTGAGGGGGGTACGTGTCGTATTTACTGGTGCGGCTGGCTGTTACGGTCCGTTTTCGGGGGGTTCGTGTACGCTTGATTGAGGGGTGTGCGTGTCGTATTTACTGGTGCGGCTGGCTGTTACGGTCCGTTTTCGGGGGGGGTTCGTGTACGCTTGATTGTGGGGTGTGCGTGTCGTATTTACTGGTGCGGCTAGCTGTTACAGTCCATTTTCTGGGTGGGGGTTCGTGTACGCTTGATTGAGGGGGGTGCGTGTCGTATTTACTGGTGCGGCTGGCTGTTACGGTCCGTTGGGGGGGTTCGTGTACGCTTGATTGAGGGGGGTGCGTGTTGTATTTACTGGTGCGGCTGGCTGTTACGGTCCGTTTTTTAGGGGGTGTTCGTGTACGCTTGATTGAGGGGGGTGCGTGTCATATTTAATGGTGCGGGTCGCTTATACGCGATGTTTTCCGTACGAATCATGAATCATACGCGACTACGTTTGCCCGTACAAATCGTGTACTTGGTCCCTGGTCTGGATCGTACTTGTTAGTTCGTACAGCATGTTTACAAATCGTACGGTTTGGGTTACGATGCCATTTCGTACGGGTCTTCCATTACGGTTCGTACGGTTCGCTGAAATTCGGACGTATTTTCGGGATATGAATCGTACTACGCTATTCGGACGGTCCTTTTTTCATTCATACGGAGACAGCTGCGAATACGAATCATACGACGGTTTTTTCTCCAGGATCCGAATCGGGCCCTATGTGTGCTGCATTCTGCAGCACACATAGAAGTACCCATGTTAGCCCTAGCAGTTTCCCTGTTAATTATTTAAAAGACAGAAAAATATGTTGGTAATACTGTTTTGAAACTGTTTTACATGTTTTTCGATATCCTGTAAAAGATTTTAAAAAAATATGGTTCGATTTTCTCTTGTTGAACTAAAATAGGAAAAAAATGTTAGTTGCTGGAGTTCTGTTCAGAAAAATATGATAAAGGTAGTAGTTTTCCTGTTGGTTGAAGGAAAAACCATTATCAGTTTGTGTCATCATAAAAGTGTAGAAACACATTTTTTAAATGTGTACTTTTGCATCAATTGTGAAACTGTTTACTTTTTGAAGTGGACATTAGGCTTCAGATGTGCATTTTGAAAAGAAGTTCACAAATGATGTTTCTGGTTCTTTTTTCTCATCTGTTTTTGTATGGTTCTTGTTCTGAAATTGTTTAAAAGTATATGTTAACAAATATTCATTTTCATTTGAAATATGTAAGTTGAACCTCAAAAATCTTATTTACATATAACAATTACATTTTGCGAAGGGGTAAGTGTAATTATTAGCCGTATTTGTTTCATTGTAGAATGTGAATAGAACTGTTTATTTTTCTGTAAAAATGTGGGGAAAAGTGGTTATTGCTTTTATTTGGTTTGTTTAAGGAGATGTTTACCTGTTGGCTTGGTTATAAAATGTGGACACTGCTTTTTTTACAAATCTTCTTTTCACGCTTTCTGTGGAGGGCTTTATAAGTGAGCTAGTATTTTAAAAGAAAAATTACAGTATAGATTACTTCTCCAAGTTGGTAATAGTATATCTGCCCCCCAGCAAAGGTCCAGCACCTTCTCGTATTTGGTAGACATAATCAATATTTTAAATATATATATATTTCATTTAAAATAATATGGATTATTTGACATGGTTTAGTTACACTTCAAAAAGAACTTACTTTATTATAAAAAATTATTTCCAGAATAGTAAATCTGCCCCCGTCCGTGTCCAGCACCTTCCCTGATTTCGCACAGGGCATAGGTTACAATGTTAAACATGCCCCCAGTCAGTGTCCAGCAACTTCCCAGAGGTGACACAGGGCAGAAGTTTGAATAGTAAATCTGCCCCCTGCCAGTGTCCAACACATTCCCCGAGCTGCCACCACAAGGCGGAGGTTAGATTAGTAAATCTGACCCCCATGCCTCCACCAAGTGTCCAACACCTTACATTTTGTAGACATAAT
This sequence comes from Lissotriton vulgaris, assembly GCF_964263255.1. Lineage (NCBI taxonomy): Eukaryota > Metazoa > Chordata > Amphibia > Caudata > Salamandridae > Lissotriton > Lissotriton vulgaris. The sequence continues at coordinate 169,651 of NW_028242213.1, read as the reverse complement.
CGAAATTTGAAAAAATATATAATATTTAGTTTAAAGTAATCCAGACTACTTGACAAAGTATTGTTTCTTAATTTATTATTACAAATGATTTTCAGAATAGTAAATGTACCCCCCTGCCAGGGTCCAGCACCTTCACCAAGTTAGCACAGGTTAGAGGTCAGAATAATAAATCTGCCCTCCTACCGGTGTCCAGTACCTTACCCAAGCAGGTACAGGGCATAGGTTCTAAGTTTATTTCTCACAAAATAATAAATGTCAGGGATCGTTTTGTCCACCATAAGCGTGGAAGGGTATACTCAGATGTGAGTCCCTTGCTCACTGCACCATCAGGATTCAAGCAAGCCGGGCCGAAGAAGGCTGTAATGCAAGAAACCGGTCCCCGGAAGCTTGTTGCCTTTCCAGTTAAAGAATTGGCTTGGTAGTTTGGTCTGCCCTGTTCCCATGATGCACTGGGCCAGGGACAGACTAATTTGCATGTAGCCAGGTTCTGAGCTGGGATGGTGCAGTGAGCTAAAAAACGGTGATGGATCAAGCCCTGATCTCTTGACTGGGTAGGAGTGTTCTGTTTAATTCAGATACTCTGTCCATCACCACCCCCTTTTCTGAATCGTTTTGTCCACAATAAGCGTGAAAGGGTATACTCAGATGTGAGTGCCTTGCTCACTGCACCATCAGGATTCAAGCAAGCCGGGCCGAAGGCGGCTGTAATGCCAGAAACCGGTCCCCAGAAGCTTGTTTCCTTTCCAGTTAAAGAATTGGCTTGGTAGTTTGGTCTGCCCTGTTCCCATGATGCACTGGGCCAGGGACAGACTAATTTGCATGTAGCCAGGTTCTGAGCTGGGATGGTGCAGTGAGCTAAAAAACGGTGATGAATCAAGCCCTGATCTCTTGACTGGGTAGGAGTGTTCTGTTTAATTCAGATACTCTGTCCATCACCACCCCCCTTTTCTGAATCCTTTTGTCCACCATAAGCGTGGAAGGGTATACTCAGATGTGAGTCCCTTGCTCACTGCACCATCAGGATTCAAGCAAGCCGGGCCGAAGACGGCTGTAATGCCAGAAACCGGTCCCCGGAAGCTTGTTTCCTTTCCAGTTAAAGAATTGGCTTGGTAGTTTGGTCTGCCCTGTTCCCATGATGCACTGGGCCAGGGACAGACTAATTTGCATGTAGCCAGGTTCTGAGCTGGGATGGTGCAGTGAGCTAAAAAACGGTGATGGATCAAGCCCTGATCTCTTGACTGGGTAGGAGTGTTCTGTTTAATTCAGATACTCTGTCCATCACCACCCCCCTTTTCTGAATCGTTTTATCCACCATAAGCGTGGAAGAGTATACTCAGATGTGAGTCCCTTGCTCACTGCACCATCACGTTTCAAGCAAGCCGGGCCGAAGACGGCTGTAATGCCAGAAACCGGTCCCGGAAGCTTGTTTCCTTTCTAGTTAAAGAATTGGCTTGGTAGTTTGGTCTGCCCTGTTCCCATGATGCACTGGACCAGGGACAGACTAATTTGCATGTAGCCAGGTTCTGAGCTGGGATGGTGCAGTGAGCTAAAAAACAGTGATGGATCAAGCCCTGATCTCTTGACTGGGTAGGAGTGTTCTGTTTAATTCAGATACTCTGTCCATCACCACCCCCCTTTTCTGAATCGTTTTGTCCACCATAAGCGTGGAAGGGTATACTCAGATGTGAGTCCCTTGCTCACTGCACCATCAGGGTTCAAGCAAGCCGGGCCGAAGACGGCTGTAATGCCAGAAACCGGTCCCCGGAAGCTTGTTTCCTTTCCAGTGAAAGAAATGGCTTGGTATTTTGGTCTGCCCTGTTCCCATGATGCACTGGGCCAGGGACAGACTAATTTGCATGTAGCCAGGTTCTGAGCTGGGATGGTGCAGTGAGCTAAAAAACGGTGATGGATCAAGCCCTGATCTCTTGACTGGGTAGGAGTGTTCTGATTAATTCAGATACTCTGTCCATCACCACCCCCTTTTCTGAATCGTTTTGTCCACCATAAGCGTGGAAGGGTATACTCAGATGTGAGTCCCTTGCTCACTGCACCATCAGGATTCAAGCAAGCCGGGCCGAAGACGGTTGTAATGCCAGAAACCGGTCCCCGGAAGCTTGTTTCCTTTCCAGTTAAAGAATTGGCTTGGTAGTTTGGTCTGCCCTGTTCCCATGATGCACTGGGCCAGGGACAGACTAATTTGCATGTAGCCAGGTTCTGAGCTGGGATGGTGCAGTGAGCTAAAAAATGGTGATGGATCAAGCCCTGATCTCTTGACTGGGTAGGAGTGTTCTGTTTAATTCAGATACTCTGTCCATCACCACCCCCCTTTTCTGAATCGTTTTGTCCACCATAAGCGTGGAAGGGTATACTCAGATGTGAGTCCCTTGCTCACTGCACCATCAGGATTCAAGCAAGCCGGGCCGAAGACGGCTGTAATGCCAGAAACCGGTCCCCGGAAGCTTGTTTCCTTTCCAGTTAAAGAATTGGCTTGGTAGTTTGGTCTGCCCTGTTCCCATGATGCACTGGGCCAGGGACAGACTAATTTGCATGTAGCCAGGTTCTGAGCTGGGATGGTGCAGTGAGCTAAAAACGGTGATGGATCAAGCCCTGATCCCTTGGCTGGGTAGGAGTGTTCTGTTTAAATCAGATACTCTGTCCATCACCACCCCCCTTTTCTGAATCGTTTTGTCCACCATAAGCGTGGAAGGGTATACTCAGATGTGAGTCCCTTGATCACTGCACCATCAGGATTCAAGCAAGCCGGGCCGAAGACGGCTGTAATGCCAGAAACCGGTCCCCGGAAGCTTGTTTCCTTTCCAGTTAAAGAATTGGCTTGGTAGTTTGGTTTGCCCTGTTCCCATGATGCACTGGGCCAGGGACAGACTAATTTGCATGTAGCCAGGTTCTGAGCTGGGATGGTGCAGTGAGCTAAAAAACGGTGATGGATCAAGCCCTGATCTCTTGACTGGGTAGGAGTGTTCTTTTTAATTCAGATACTCTGTCCATCACCACCCCCCTTTTCTGAATCGTTTTGTCCACCATAAGCGTGGAAGGGTATACTCAGATGTGAGTCCCTTGCTCACTGCACCATCAGGATTCAAGCAAGCCGGGCCGAAGGCGGCTGTAATGCCAGAAACCGGTCCCCGGAAGCTTGTTTCCTTTCCAGTTAAAGAATTGGCTTGGTAGTTTGGTCTGCCCTGTTCCCATGATGCACTGGGCCAGGGACAGACTAATTTGCATGTAGCCAGGTTCTGAGCTGGGATGGTGCAGTGAGCTAAAAAACGGTGATGAATCAAGCCCTGATCTCTTGACTGGGTAGGAGTGTTCTGTTTTATTCAGATACTCTGTCCATCACCACCTCCCTTTTCTGAATCGTTTTGTCCACCATAAGCGTGGAAGGGTATACTCAGATGTGAGTCCCTTGCTCACTGCACCATCAGGATTCAAGCAAGCCGGGCCAAAGACGGCTGTAATGCCAGAAACTGGTCCCCGGAAGCTTGTTTCCTTTCCAGTTAAAGAATTGGCTTGGTAGTTTGGTCTGCCCTGTTCCCATGATGCACTGGACCAGGGACAGACTAATTTGCATGTAGCCAGGTTCTGAGCTGGGATGGTGCAGTGAGCTAAAAAACGGTGATGGATCAAGCCCTGATCTCTTGACTGGGTAGGAGTGTTCTGTTTAATTCAGATACTCTGTCCATCACCACCCCCCTTTTCTGAATCGTTTTGTCCACCATAAGCGTGGAAGGGTATACTCAGATGTGAGTCCCTTGCTCACTGCACCATCAGGATTCATGCAAGCCGGGCCAAAGACGGCTGTAATGCCAGAAACCGGTCCCCGGAAGCTTGTTTCCTTTCCAGTTAAAGAATTGGCTTGGTAGTTTGGTCTGCCCTGTTCCCATGATGCACTGGGCCAGGGACAGACTAATTTGCATGTAGCCAGGTTCTGAGCTGGGATGGTGCAGTGAGCTAAAAAACGGTGATGGATCAAGCCCTGATCTCTTGACTGGGTAGGAGTGTTCTGTTTAATTCAGATACTCTGTCCATCACCACCCCCCTTTTCTGAATCGTTTTATCCACTCTAAGCGTGGAAGAGTATACTCAGATGTGAGTCCCTTGCTCACTGCACCATCACGTTTCAAGCAAGCCGGGCCGAAGACGGCTGTAATGCCAGAAACCGGTCCCGGAAGCTTGTTTCCTTTCCAGTTAAAGAATTGTCTTGGTAGTTTGGTCTGCCCTGTTCCCATGATGCACTGGGCCAGGGACAGACTAATTTGCATGTAGCCAGGTTCTGAGCTGGGATGGTGCAGTGAGCTAAAAAACGGTGATGGATCAAGCCCTGATCTCTTGACTGGGTAGGAGTGTTCTTTTTAATTCAGATACTCTGTCCATCACCACCCCCCTTTTCTGAATCGTTTTGTCCACCATAAGCGTGGAAGGGTATACTCAGATGTGAGTCCCTTGCTCACTGCACCATCAGGATTCAAGCAAGCCGGGCCGAAGGCGGCCGAAATGCCAGAAACCGGTCCCCGGAAGCTTGTTTCCTTTCCAGTTAAAGAATTGGCTTGGTAGTTTGGTCTGCCCTGTTCCCATGATGCACTGGGCCAGGGACAGACTAATTTGCATGTAGCCAGGTTCTGAGCTGGGATGGTGCAGTGAGCTAAAAAACGGTGATGAATCAAGCCCTGATCTCTTGACTGGGTAGGAGTGTTCTGTTTTATTCAGATACTCTGTCCATCACCACCTCCCTTTTCTGAATCGTTTTGTCCACCATAAGCGTGGAAGGGTATACTCAGATGTGAGTCCCTTGCTCACTGCACCATCAGGATTCAAGCAAGCCGGGCCGAAGACGGCTGTAATGCCAGAAACTGGTCCCCGGAAGCTTGTTTCCTTTCCAGTTAAAGAATTGGCTTGGTAGTTTGGTCTGCCCTGTTCCCATGATGCACTGGACCAGGGACAGACTAATTTGCATGTAGCCAGGTTCTGAGCTGGGATGGTGCAGTGAGCTAAAAAACGGTGATGGATCAAGCCCTGATCTCTTGACTGGGTAGGAGTGTTCTTTTTAATTCAGATACTCTGTCCATCACCACCCCCCTTTTCTGAATCGTTTTGTCCACCATAAGCGTGGAAGGGTATACTCAGATGTGAGTCCCTTGATCACTGCACCATCAGGATTCAAGCAAGCCGGGCCGAAGACGGCTGTAATGCCAGAAACCGGTCCCCGGAAGCTTGTTTCCTTTCCAGTTAAAGAATTGGCTTGGTAGTTTGGTTTGCCCTGTTCCCATGATGCACTGGGCCAGGGACAGACTAATTTGCATGTAGCCAGGTTCTGAGCTGGGATGGTGCAGTGAGCTAAAAAACGGTGATGGATCAAGCCCTGATCTCTTGACTGGGTAGGAGTGTTCTTTTTAATTCAGATACTCTGTCCATCACCACCCCCCTTTTCTGAATCGTTTTGTCCACCATAAGCGTGGAAGGGTATACTCAGATGTGAGTCCCTTGCTCACTGCACCATCAGGATTCAAGCAAGCCGGGCCGAAGACGGTTGTAATGCCAGAAACCGGTCCCCGGAAGCTTGTTTCCTTTCCAGTTAAAGAATTGGCTTGGTAGTTTGGTTTGCCCTGTTCCCATGATGCACTGGGCCAGGGACAGACTAATTTGCATGTAGCCAGGTTCTGAGCTGGGATGGTGCAGTGAGCTAAAAAACGGTGATGGATCAAGCCCTGATCTCTTGACTGGGTAGGAGTGTTCTTTTTAATTCAGATACTCTGTCCATCACCACCCCCCTTTTCTGAATCGTTTTGTCCACCATAAGCGTGGAAGGGTATACTCAGATGTGAGTCCCTTGCTCACTGCACCATCAGGATTCAAGCAAGCCGGGCCGAAGGCGGCTGTAATGCCAGAAACCGGTCCCCGGAAGCTTGTTTCCTTTCCAGTTAAAGAATTGGCTTGGTAGTTTGGTCTGCCCTGTTCCCATGATGCACTGGGCCAGGGACAGACTAATTTGCATGTAGCCAGGTTCTGAGCTGGGATGGTGCAGTGAGCTAAAAAACGGTGATGAATCAAGCCCTGATCTCTTGACTGGGTAGGAGTGTTCTGTTTTATTCAGATACTCTGTCCATCACCACCTCCCTTTTCTGAATCGTTTTGTCCACCATAAGCGTGGAAGGGTATACTCAGATGTGAGTCCCTTGCTCACTGCACCATCAGGATTCAAGCAAGCCGGGCCGAAGACGGCTGTAATGCCAGAAACTGGTCCCCGGAAGCTTGTTTCCTTTCCAGTTAAAGAATTGGCTTGGTAGTTTGGTCTGCCCTGTTCCCATGATGCACTGGACCAGGGACAGACTAATTTGCATGTAGCCAGGTTCTGAGCTGGGATGGTGCAGTGAGCTAAAAAACGGTGATGGATCAAGCCCTGATCTCTTGACTGGGTAGGAGTGTTCTGTTTAATTCAGATACTCTGTCCATCACCACCCCCCTTTTCTGAATCGTTTTGTCCACCATAAGCGTGGAAGGGTATACTCAGATGTGAGTCCCTTGCTCACTGCACCATCAGGATTCATGCAAGCCGGGCCGAAGACGGCTGTAATGCCAGAAACCGGTCCCCGGAAGCTTGTTTCCTTTCCAGTTAAAGAATTGGCTTGGTAGTTTGGTCTGCCCTGTTCCCATGATGCACTGGGACAGGGACAGACTAATTTGCATGTAGCCAGGTTCTGAGCTGGGATGGTGCAGTGAGCTAAAAAAAAGGTGATGGATCAAGCCCCGATCTCTTGACTGGGTAGGAGTGTTCTGTTTAAATCAGATACTCTGTCCATCACCACCCCCCTTTTCTGAATGGGTCTGAATGAAGCTCTTCGCCAATTCTCTAAAAAGAACTAGAAAAAAAGATTTAATTGATATTAAAAATTATTTTAGAAAATGTTGTTAAATTGAGTAATAATGTTTGTGTGAAATACTTTCGGTCAGCGATAGTGAAAACAACGTACGTCAGGCATTTGGTGCTGTTCGCTCAAGTGTGTGTAGTCACCCCAATGGTTAATGGCACACTGATTACAAAATGGGGGACGTCCATATATATACAATATTTTTTAGGTGAAACCTAAATGAATTATCTGTCCAAAAACTTGATTGTTTTCTTACTTTAAAATGATGACAAAAACTATAATTAAAGTGTTATATGATTTTTCTAATTTTAATTGTGGCTTTCTTGTGTATACTTGATGGCAATCTTGGTAGGGCCATTTTTTGATAATGCTAAAAAACTGTATTTTTGCTTATTTTTTTTAAAATTACATTTGCGTAAATATTTAAATTACTTCTATTTTAAAATTCATGTTTACAAATGTAAGTAATACAACAACAAAAAAGTATTTGAAAGACGTACATGGTTAAGAGTATGTGTGAGAAAGGAATTTATTATTATAGTGAATGAAAATGCATGGTAGAAGCATGTGAGGTAAAGGCATGCATGCTAAAAGCATACATCGTAATGTCATACATCCTTGATCTCGGTGGACCTTGGACTCGGTTGCCTCTCTTGCAAACACTGCTCCTTTAGGGCAACTGAGGCCACCATCAATACTACACAAAGTCCTAAAAATAGTAAAGTTGAGGTTGTTCTAAAGATGGCATTGGTTAACTGCCGTTCTTTACCAAAGCATCCCACTGAAATCGCCCTACTAATCGAAGATTTGAACGTGGATATTCTCTTTCTAACAGAAACGTGGCTCGGATCGTCTTCCGGCCCGACATTGTCCGAGCCCTACCATCTGGATATTTGATCCAACATAGGGATCGAGGACCTAAGGTTGGTGGAGGGATCGCCATTTTATATAGGGAACACTAAGTTTGTCGCTTGATCGACAGCACCATTCCAGACTGCGAGAGTACACAATTCTCCATTACACAATCTTCAGAACTGTCACTCTCCGGTCTCTTAATTTACCGTCCACCTGGCCCGATAGGTCAATTTGTAGAAGGGTTAATTGAAACCACCCTGGAATCAGCCAGTACGGTCTCTAATTTTATAGTGTTAGGAGACCTGAACCTCCATTTTAACAATCCTTTGGACACCATCGCACTGGAATAACCCAAAGATTTAGCCGCCTGCCAACTTAATTTGATTGTTCGGCACCCTACTCACTCCAAAGGGAATCTCTTAGACCCTATATTTTCCAACGTTGCAGAACTGTCCACAGCTGAACCATATCCTATCCCTTGGTCAGACCATATGGTAATTATTTTTTCATGGAAAATAAATAGATCCAGTTCCATAAAACCCTCCCATAAAACCTTAGGTAGGCGCTGGACAAAATTAGAACCCAGCGACTGGATAGAATCATTGAAGCAGAACGAACCTCTGGCCAATCAGAATATTGAGAGGGCCAATACAGACTTCAACCGATGGATTGAGCAATCATTGGATAGTGTGCTCCCAAAAAAATGTATCATAAATCAAAAAGGTCCTAATAAACAGCCTTGGTTCAACTCAGACCTAAGGTCCCTTAAACAGGAATGCAAACGAGAGGAAAGGCAATGGCGAAAACACTTCGACGAGGAGAAGAAAATTAAATATAGATTTACCATAAAGAAATATAAATCTGCCCTCAACACAGCCAAATCTACCTTTTATGCTGAAAAAATTGAAAAATCGGCTAATGCTCCCAGAGAGATGTTCAGAATAGTAAAAACTTTGGTAAGAGCCCCTGATCCGCCTTCATCTGAACTTTCACCTGAGGAATCTGGTGCTCGCTGCAATGAACTAGCAAGCTTCTTTGCCACAAAAATCGAAAATATTCTTCTCTCTCTTCCTCCCCTTACCGTAGCTGAATCTAACCCCCCGCCGATGGATGATACTAATTCTATCTCACCTCATCTTGCACTTTTCCATCCGCTCAGTGCCAAACTTTTCCCCCCTCTTTTCAACTCCATAAAAAGCGGTTCCCCACTTGACCCTGCTCCCATGACCATTTTGAAACTGGCCCTACCCCATGTTAGCAAACACATCATTAACCTTGTTAACACCTCACTGGAATCTGGTATAGTACCACAAGACTGGAAGCTAGCCATGGTAAAGGCCCTGTTTAAAAAACCAAACCTCAACCCTGATGATTTTTCCAACTATCGCCCCATCTCCCACCTTCCTGGCATCAGTAAGCTTACCGAAAAATGGGTGAATAAACAGCTAGCATCTTATTTGGAGACCTATGATTTGCTACACCCCACTCAAACAGGATTCCGGAAGGGACAGGGAACCGAAACAGCTCTGTTGAGGGTGGTCGAGGCCTCCAGGAGGATTTTGGATGCAGGTGGCAGCGCAGCCATTATCCTCCTGGACCTCAGCGCCGCCTTTGACACGGTTAACCACCGTGTCCTTTTAGCCCGCCTTGAGAGGATTGGAGTCACAGGCAAGGCCCTTGAGTGGCTCGGGTCCTTCCTTAGCGACAGAGTCTTTAAGGTTTTCTCGGAAACCAACTGCTCCCTCCCAGTGCCATTACAGTGAGGGGTACCACAGGGTTCTTCCCTCAGCCCCACACTGTTCAATGTGTACATGGCACCTTTAGCAGAGGTAGTAGCCCCCTTTGGAATCCAGCTGGTAAGCTATGCTGACGACACTCAGCTAGTAGTCTCCTTAAACCAGGTGGAACCCCTTCCGACTAATCTTTGCAGCTGCCTGGAGGCGGTTGCAGAGTGGATGGATGCGTCCCACCTGAAGTTGAATGGGGGGAAAACTGAGCTGATGCTGCTTGGAAGGAAGGCCACTTTTAATAACTCCACCATGTGGCCTCCCTGTATGGGGCCTGGGCCCATTCCAAAATCCGAGATAAAAAGCCTCAGCTTCTGGCTTGATACGGAATTGTCTTTCAAAATCCAGGCAAGAAAGACAGTGGCTACTTGCTTTGGTCTAATGAAAACAATCCGTAAAATTCTCCCCCAGTTACCCGGAACCGCTAAGAAAACCATAGTCCAGTCCCTTATTCTATCAAGGCTGGACTATGGGAATGCACTCTATCTAGAAGCCCCCATCTCAGTCACCCGACAACTCCAGATTGCCCAGAATTCCGCAGCAAGGCTACTCACTTGTACCAGCCCCCGTATATCAGCTGCACCTTCGCTGAGGACCCTGCACTGGCTCCCAATAAAGGAGCGGGTCCACTTCAAGACCCTCTGTCTGGTCCATAAAACTCTCTTTGGGAATGGCCCTCCCATCTTAAATGATATGGTCAGACCATATAAACCATCTAGGGATCTTCGCTCAAAACAGCAAAACCTTCTTATAATCCCCAGGACCAACAGAGCCCGAACAGGAGGCCATCTCTTTTCGCGAAATGCGGCCAGGCTGTGGAATGCTCTTCCTCTTCCACTCCGTCAAGAACCCAGCCTTCTCGCATTTCGAAAAAAGTTAAAAACAGCACTGTTCCCTAAGATATAGATAAGCTGGTTCTTTATACTTTAGGTTTCCATGTCTATTCCTTCTGTTCAATATCAAGCGCTGGGATGCTTCCGGGTAGCCATACGCTATAGAAGAACCTTTTCAATTTAATTCAATTGATAAAAAGTGGGATCAATATCAGGAGGCTTTGGTGCACGATGAGGAATGTTAGCTGTACATAAAGATAAATGGGAAGAAAATCTGAGGAAGCTTTGTATTTACGGGAAGGTCTAGTGGCACATTGAGGAGGACTGGCAACCTAAAGAGGTGTTAGAGGGTTATGTTAAACCCTTTTCGGAAGTTAAAATAAAGTTAGTTATACTTAAGAACAGTATCATGAGGGGTGGCAGAATGATTCCTCCTGAAACTTTGAGGAAGGATGTTATCGCAATTGCATGTATGAATCTAATGATCGAACGTGCAGTGAGGAATTGTGTGCATTGAACCAATGTTGGATTGTATAATTCCTAAGAATACTTGGGAATTTGTTGCTCTGGATATTATGTGTAAGTATATTTTAGCTTTAATAGATTTGTTTTTGAGGAGGAGCTACGCCAGCATCCGAGATGGCCGCGTGAGCACAGAGCTCCCGGGCCCTCGCCACTCTTCGCAACTTATCGTGACGACATCCTGAATTTTTGGACGGGTTATTGAAGAGGAACCTCGGCTGATCTCTTAACTCTTTAAAATTTTTGATTCGGACTTTGGGAACCGAAACTACGTTGATTCAAACTTTTGAGGCCCACCCTGCGGTAAGCCGGGGACTTGGCAAATTGTGACGCCGGGACGAAGTTGAATAACAATGGCTGAGGGGTCTTCCCCCAGTAGCCCTACATCAACTTTCGGTTTCACTTTTGGGTCCTGGCATTGTCTGACTGCGGGACAGTTCCTTTCGGTCGGAGATCTGTCCAGCCTCTGTTCAGTTAGAGTGAGACTCTATCCTCTACGCAGTCGGGTCGAACTGTGTCTTTGCCTCGGCCACACAAGCCTGTTTTTGTGGACTTTTGGTGACTTGCCCGCAGGCGGCCATTTTCACTAGGTCTCATGGGCCCCTCCGGGGCGCATCCTCCAGTATGGCGGCCAGGAGCGAAGCCGAGAAACGGAAGACTAAGGTGCCCCTTCGCGGGGGACCGGTCCAAACCAACATTATGGACCGGTATACTCAATCTAAAGGATCCCCTGGTGGCGCGAGCCATACCCTGGAGGACGCCAAGGAAGACTCAACCGTCCCTACTGATCCGTCCCTTCAAGACGTCATGAGCGCCATTGCTAACATGAAGGAGACCATCGGCAACAGTATGAGGCTCTTGCTCACAAAATCTACACGGTTGCCATCGATGTCACCCTGATCAGAGCCGACCTGTCTAAAACCAACGAGAAGGTGAAATCGCTGGATTTGAAGACTTCTAGCCTCACGGCCGATGTGTCGGAACTTCAAACCGAACTTGGCAATCTGAAATCAACTAATGATCTCATGTCTCATCGGCTGGAAGATTTTGAGAATAGGGCAAGACGCAACAACATCCGCGTCATAGGTGTCCCGGAAAACCCCGAGAATCATTTGATGGATCTCCTGGTGGAGGACCTCGTCCTGAACCATCTTGCCCCTACTGGACTGAGCAAGTTCTTTGCAGTGGAGCGTGCCATCGCGTTCCGGGTGGAAAGCCGAAACTGGGCGCCCCTCCGAGGCCTATCATCGCCAAGCTTTTTCACTTCTGGGACCGTGATGCTATCCTGCAGGCTTCGAGGGTGAGTGGCCCGGTGAAATTCGAGAACTCCACAGTTAACTTTTACCCTGACTTCACTCAGCTCGTCCAGAGGCAAAGGATGGGTTTTCAGGGTGTGAAGCCGCGTCTCCGAGACTTAGGCCTGAAATACGCGATGCTTTTCCCTACCAGGCTTCGTGTGGAGTACGAGGACCGGACATTTTTCTTTGACCGACCAGAGAACGTGAGTGACTGGCTGGATTCTCTGTCTGCCCGGAACGACCAAACTGAGCACCCTGGTGGTGCCGAGGGTGGTGAGCCTGAACAGAAATGATGACTCGGCCCCTGATCTCCGAATACTAGACATTGTTCAGCTGGGTTCTATAATTTTCTTACGCACGTATTTTACTGATGTTCTCCCTAGGGTGGCGGGGGGGATGGGCCTCTTTCCTCCTCCAGGGTATTTTTGTAGATTGGGAAATGTTAGGGCGACAGGCACCCTGCATGTTGGGGTGGCTTTTTAGTCTACTGCAGGGGTGCAGGGAGGGGGGAGTTGTAACGGGAGTTGGTTGGGGGGGGTGGGAAGGGGTGTTTGTGAGTTTGTTTTTCTTTCTCAAGGCAACGTATTGTTTTTCTCCATGCTTCGAATGTTCTGCTCTTTGTGGGGTGAGTTCTGCATCACTTGTTGGGATGGGGGGTAGTGGGTTGAGGTTAATATCTTGGAATGTCAATGGGTTGGGTGATCGAATAAAACGGGGAGTGGTACTGCAGTTCTTGCGTCGCCTGTCCCCCGCTGTGGTTCTTTTGCAAGAGACGCATCTGGTGGGAAATATGTGCCAGGCCATGAATAGGTGGGGTTATCGCCTGGTCGCACACTCCGGGTTCACCACTGGTTCTAGGGGGGGTGGGTATTCTTGTTCGGTCCTCTCTCCTCCTGGAGATTGACGATGTAATCCTCGACGATAGGGGGTGCTACGCCGCCCTCACTGGTAGATGGGAGGGTAAGACTCTTTCGTTGCTCACTGTATATGTTCCCCCGGGTCTCCAGACCTCCACCTTTTCAGATATCGGGCGTGTGATGCTGGAGCTCCCTGATGGCACTCTCCTTATGGGTGGGGATTTTAATTCTGTTGTTTCTGGTACCGTAGATCGTCACCCCCCTAGAGATCTTCCTAAGTCCCAGTCATGGCTTGGTGGGTTTTTGGGCACTTTTGGTTTGGTAGACTGCTGGAGGTTGATGCATCCGATGCAAAGTCAGTACACCTTTCACTCTGGGGCCCATGGAAGTCTCTCCAGACTCGATTACATTCTCATGCCTGCTGCCCAGTCCCCTTCTGTTAGAGAGATCAGACACCTGGCCAGGGGCATCTCGGATCATTCCCCATTGTGGCTTTGTATGGATACTGGGGTGAATGGTGCGGGGCGGGTCGCCCCCATTAACCCCTGGTATTTGCGCAATCCCAAGACCCGTAACAGTTTGATAAAGTCCCTAGACCACTACTTCCTTGAAAACGAGGGGTCTGTTTCCTCTTCTGTGTCCCTGTGGGAAGCTTTCAAGACTGTTATTCGTGGACATGCCTTATCCTTAATTTCTGAAGCCAAGAAAACTAAGAATCAAGAGGTTGTGCGTCTTGAGGCGGAAATAGTTGACCTGGAGAATGACCTAGAATCAGTCGTTACCCATGATGGACTCCACGCCCTTGGTTTGAAGCAGCTGGACTATAAGTCCCTTGTCACGGATGCTGCCAAAACAATGTACAGGGAGCAGCAGGGCAGATTGTATGATGTCGGGGACAAGGCGGGTAAATTGATTGCATGGCTTGATAAGAAAGAAAGGGCGAATCGTGTGGTCCCCGTGATTCAGACTTTGAATGAAGAGTGTTTGACTGACCCAAGTGAGATTGTGGAGTGTTTTGCTGATTATTTTCGTACTGTGTATTCCCCGGTGTCTGATAGAGATGAGGAAGACTCCCATTTGTTGCTGCGCGATATTGCGCTGCCCTGCCTATCCGAGGAAGACCGAGAGTTAATGGATGCTCCATTGTCTGCGGATGAGATTGCGATCGCTATTCGTTCTGTTCGTTCGGGCAAGGCTATGGGCCCGAACGGTTTGCCCATTGAATTATACAAACTGCGCCCGATAAAGTCGCACCATATCTCCGCAATATGTTCCTGGAGTCCCGAGACCTTGGCGCCCTTCCTTGTGATCAGCGTTTAGCAACAATTGTGGTAATTCCTAAGGAGGGCATGCCTCTGGATCGCTGCTCCTCGTACAGGCCCATCTCCCTGTTGAACGCTGAACCTAAAGTCCTAGCCAAAGTTCTCGCCAATCGTCTGATTACGGTGATTTGTGACCTGATCCATCCGGATCAATCTGGTTTTATCCCACATCGGAACACCGCACTCAACTTGCGGCGCTTGCATGGTGTTCTCGCGAGGGCGGGGTCCCTTGGACTTGGACGCCACGATGGTCTTTGATACGATAGAATGGCCTTATCTCCGGGCCGCCCTCGCGAAATTTGGCTTCGGTTGGAGTTTATCGGGTGGGTGAAGCTTCTTTACAGGGAACCGCTGGCTCAGGTGGTTGTTAACGGCCGAGTATCCAATTCCTTCACTCTTAAGAGGGGTACGAGACAGGGGTGCCTGCTGTCCCCCCTACTCTTTGCACTTGCCTTGGAGCCCCTTGCAGTCTGGCTCTGATGGGAGCCGTCGATAAAGGGTATTCAGTGGACTCCCGATTTTGAAGACCGGATCTCGCTGTATGCCGACGATATTCTCTTATACCTTACCTCCCCCTGGAAATCGCTTAACGTCTTGTTTGATGTTCTCACTTCGTTCGACAAGAATTCAGGTCTGGTTATAAATTGGACTAAATCTTGTGTATATGTAATTTCGGGTGGCCTCCCTCCCTTGCCACATAGATTTCCTATTCAGGTTTCCCAGACGGGTTCAAATATTTGGGGATCTTCGTATCGCTAGACCCTGTTGCTCGTTACGAGCGCAATCTTCTCCCCCCTCTCCAGAGGTTGAAGCTTGACGTGGTTCGTTGGCGTAGATTGCCACTGTCACCGCTCGGTCGTGCCGCGCTCTTTAAAATGATGTCCCTGCCACGGTTTTTATATGCACTCCAGAACTCGTTTGACATCATCCCGGCAAGTTACTTTTGGGAGGTGGAAAGCCTACAGAGGCTGCTCATTTGGGATGGCCGTGCAAGAATTGCTCTTGCTAAGCTAACTCTCCCCTGGTATGATGGGGGCAGGGCGCTCCCGGATATCAGGCGATACTATTGGGCCTCCCAGCTGTGCGCGATTAATCACGCAATGTATGCGCCCAGCCCAAATCCGGCATTTGAGATGGACAAGTATCAGTTGCCGGGTGGGAATTACAACAGGGCACTCTACGCTAGGGCAGCAGGGAGACATTTTACAGGGCCCACTAAGATTGCTGTGCGTGTCTGGAGTGATGCAAATGCTGCCCTGGGTTGTAAGGATCGATTGACACGTGCGACCCCTTTGTATGCGTCGGAGAGATTGGGATGCCTCTGGACAACAAAAGGTTTTGAGAAATGGGATATGATTGGTATAAGCAGAGTGGGTGACCTTTGGGTGAAGGGTGCGGTTAAGACTTTTGATACACTACAGAATGAATATGAGCTGAGTGAAAGAGAGTTTTTTAGATATGCACAGGTCCGCCATGCCTTGACATCGGTCTTCGCTGCCGATGCCAATGTTCCTGAGTCCTCCCCACTGGAAGACCGTGTACTCGATGGTCATCTGCCTGATAGTACGATTTCACTAATATATAAGAAGTTAATCAACAATCAGGCAGATCTACTCGTGCATTTCAGGGAGGCCTGGACTGGGGACGGGTTGGAACTGGATGATGAAGACTGGCAGTCTGCATTGTCTTCCCCGAAGGAGGTAGCCATTCCCACCCGTCTCCGTCTCGTCCAACTCAAAATTCTTCATTGTGTGTATGTTACCGGTCCTCGTTTGGTCTCCATGGGTTTCTCTGCGGATGGGTTATGTAAGCGTGGATGTGGTTTGAGTGCTACTTTCCTCCATATCATCTGGGAATGCCGGGAGGTGGCTGCGTGTTGTACTCGGGTGCATGCTGTAATGGAGTGTGTCACCGGGGTTGCACTGCTGCCTGAGGCCCGGAGATGTCTGTTGAATGTGTGGGAGCCGAATGATTACAACGTCGCCCAGGCCCGGTGGGCGGCCCTTGGGAACATGATCGCAAAGAGAGACATTGCGCAGTTGAGGGGTTCCCAACGGCCGCCCACCGTGTCAGTATGGAAGGAGAATATGGACTGGTGTATGTTCAGAGAGAAGACTGTGTATTTGGCTAGGGGCAAGCCTGGGGCGTGGACTAGAATCTGGGGCCAGTGGAACGCCTATAGAGGAAACATATGTACACCCCCGTTTGAGGATAATCCAGACATCTCCCTATCCCTCTGATCCGACATTCCTGGTGTAGTCTACTTTCCTTCCTGATTTTTGACTTCCCCACTGACTCCCCCCTGACCATCTCTACTGCTTGCTAGTTTGTTCATCTTGTATTTGAGGGTCCCCCCGTATGAGCACAACTTCGTATACAATGTCTTATGCCTTGAGATTTGTTTGTTTCTTTTCTTTGTTCCTTTTTATAAAAAACAAAATACTATTATATCCTGATTTCATCCTGTGTTGCTGCGAATCGTATCCTGTATTATTGCCAGACCTCTAGTTCAAGTTCAAGTTCGAGCATTTGTATAGCGCACTACTCACCCAGAGGGTCTCAAGGCGCTGGAGGAAGGGGTTCATTATTTGTCGAATAGCCAGGTTTTAAGTTCTTTTCTGAAGGAGATGTGGTTCTGAGTAATGCGGAGGTGGGTGGGGAGTGAGTTCCAGGTCTTGGCCGCCAGGAAGGAGAAGGATCTGCCACCCATGGTGGATTTCCGGATGCGCGAGACTGCGGCGAGGGCTTGATTGGATGATCTTAGTTGGCGAGTGGGTATGTAGAAGGACAGGCGAGTGTTGAGGCATTCGGGTCCTAGATTGTAGAGGGCCTTGTGTGCGTGGGTGAGAAGGCGGAAAGTGATTCTTTTGTTGACGGGAAGCCAGTGGAGGTCTTTTAGATGTCCGGTGATGTGATCTTGGCGCGGGATGTCTAATATGAGTCTCGCTGATGCGTTTTGGATGCGCTGGAGTTTTTTCTGTAATTTTGTTGTGATTCCGGCGTAAAGTGTGTTACCATAATCCAGTCGACTCGTGACCAGTGCGTGGGTGACAGTCTTTCTTGTCTCGAGGGGGATCCAGCGGAAGATCTTTTTGAGAATGCGAAGTACGTTGTAGCAGGAGGACGAGACGGCGTTGACTTGTCTGGACATCGAGAGAGAGGAGTCTAGGATGAAGCCAAGGTTACGTGCATGGTCTGTTGGTGTGGGTGCTGTGCCCAGAGCGGAAGGCCACCAAGAGTCGTCCCAAGCTGAGGGGGAAGATCCTAGGATGAGCACCTCCGTTTTGTCTGAGTTGAGTTTTAGGCAGCTCTGTTTCATCCATTCGGCTACTTCTTTCATGCCTTCGTGGAGATTGTTTTTGGCGGTGTTGGGGTCTTTGGTGAGGGAAAGGATTAGCTGGGTGTCGTCGGCGTAAGAGATGATGTTGAGGTTGTGTTGACGCGTGATGGAGGCGAGAGGACTCATGTAGACGTTGAAGAGGGTGGGACTGAGTGAGGATCCTTGAGGTACGCCGCAGATGACTTCGGTGGCCTCTGAGTATAATGGGGGAAGTCGGACTCTTTGAGTTCTCCCAGCGAGAAATGAGATGATCCAGTCCAAGGCTTTTCCTTGTATGCCGATGTTGCTGAGGCGTTGTATAAGGGTGCTGTGGCAGACTGTGTCGAAAGCGGCGGAGAGGTCGAGTAGAATGAGGGCCACTGTTTCTCCGTTGTCCAGGAGTGCTCGGATGTCGTCGGTCGCTGCAATGAGGGCGGTTTCGGTGCTGTGTTTGGCTCGAAACCCGGATTGAGATGGATCAAGGGAGTTGTTGGATTCAAGGAAGCTGGCTGTTGACGGCTTTCTCGATGACTTTGGCCGGGAAAGGGAGGAGGGATATGGGTCGGTAGTTTTTCAGTTCTGAGGGGTCTGCTGTGGGTTTCTTCAGAAGGGCGCTGAGTTCGGCGTGTTTCCAGCTTTCTGGAAAGGTGGCAGAGTTGAAAGAGCAGTTGATGACATCGCGGAGTTGGGGTGCGATAATGGAGTCAGCTTTGTTGAAGATGTGGTGGGGACAGGGGTCAGAAGGCGAGCCAGAGTGGTTTGAGTTCATGAGGCGAATGGTGTCTTCAGTGGTGATTAGGTTCCAGGCGCTGAGGTTGTTAGTTGGAGGAGTAGGATCTGAAGGGGGTGGGGCGGGTTGATCGCTGGGAGAATTCTCGAAGCTGTTGTGGATGTCGGCAATTTTGTTGTAGAAGAAGGAGGATAGCGCATCGCAGAGGTCTTGGGAGAAAGTAATGTTGTTAGATGCTGCGGTGGGGTTGGTGAATTCTTTGATGATATTGAAGATTTCCTTGCTGTTATGAGTGTTGTTGTCGAGACGATCCTTGAATGCTGATTTCTTGGCGGATTGAATCAGTTGGTGGTGTTTGCGGGTGGCTGTCTTGAGGGAGGCCATGTTTTCTGAGGTTGGGTTTTTTCTCCAATTCTTCTCCATGGTGCGGCATAGTTTCTTGGATTTTTTAAGTTCATCATTGAACCAGGGAGCCTTTTTGCTGGCTGATTTCATCTGGTGTTTTTTCAGGGGTGCTAGTTCGTATGCACTGTGGGTGATCCATTGCCTGAGGTTGGTGGCCGCTTGATCTGGGTCCATTGAGAGGGTGGGAGGGTTTTGGTTGAGTGATGTGAGGAGTTGGTCGATGGTGATTTTGTTCCAGTTTCTCCGAGGAACAGGTTGTGGACGGATGTGGGTCAGGGTGGTTTTGTTGCTGAAGTGAACACAGCTGTGATCCGTCCAGTGGAGATCTGTAGTGCGATCGAAGAAGATGTGCTTGCTGGAGGTGAAGATAGGGTCGAGCGCGTGTCCGGCTATGTGGGTGGGGGTATCAACAAGTTGTTTGAGTCCGAGGTTGTTCAGGTTGTCCAGAAGGGTGGTGGTGTTGCTGTCGTGTTTGTTTTCAAGGTGGTAATTGAGGTCTCCTAGCAGAATGTAGTTCTCCGAGGCGAGGGCATGTGGGGTGATGAATTCTGTGATGTCATCGCTGAATTGAGTGCGGGTGCCTGGAGGCCTGTAAATGAGGGTGCCTCTGAGTGTGGCCCTAGGGTCGGTGTGGATCTGAAAGTGGAGGTGTTCGGCGGTTGCAAGATTGTCGTTGGAGCTGGTAGTGATTTTGATGGTGTTTCTGTGGACGATGGCGATGCCTCCTCCTGTTTGATTGTTACAGTCTTTTCGAATAATCTTGTAAGCGTCCGGTATGGCTATGGCGATGTCGGGAGCAGATGATGTGTTCATCCATGTTTCAGTAAGGAAGGCAATGTCAGGTGACGCAGTGTCGATTAGGTCCCAGAGTTCTGTTGCATGTCTGTGGACCGAGCGGGTGTTCAACAGGATGCACTTCAGGCGGAATGGTATTTAAATGCACAATAAAGTTTAAAAAAATAAAATAAAATAGATTTGTTTTCTCGTTGGCCAGTATGAAAGATTGTTGTAAGAATGGACCCTGATGCTGTCGTAGAATTCTTGGATGAAGTATTTACGAAGGAAGGATTTCCTATATATCTTTTAATTGACAATGGTGTACAGTTTAGGTCAAATAAGGCTAGCACGTTTTGATAGAATATGCATCATACACAAAACTACGTGGTTATTTAATCCCAATGGCCACGGCATGATTAAAAGATTTAACTGTGTGTTAAAGGGTTTGAGGCAAGTGGCAATGGGTGAAAAGCAGAATAGAAAGGTACAAGTTGCGTAACGTAGAATGAAGGCACTGGAGGTTCACTGTTTGTGATTGAGAAGACGTAGCCCTAGAACCAAATATAATTCTGGATGGCTATCTGACTTAGTTTCAGTGAGTGTTGACAGCATAAGGAATTGTATAAACCCAAGGAACAATGGCAGACAACTGGAACTGCACCTCCCATACAGTTCCTTATACTTATGAATTGGTGCACTTAATTCACAGTACCAGCCGTTGCATGATACTGCTGCTAAGCAGAAACTGATAAGAGTCACAGCACAGAATGGTGCACCCAGCCATAATGGAAAGTCCAAAATCCTTTGTAGCTTTATAGCATCCTTAACTGACAACAGCCAACGTGTTTCGTTCAAGAGAATTGAACTTCATCAGGACTGCAACTGATACATACACATCATATATAAACAAACAAATTATGTCAAATAGCACCACATAAACAAAACGAATACTATAAATCCATATACTTTAAGATAAGGACACTCTGTTCAATGTAACATGAGATGGATTAAATGAGGAGTTCACTACACACAAAGTGGTAGTATCTGGCAGCTCCTCTAATGCATTTTAACAGATATGCACTCAATTGGTATTTCCTCAATCTGGCACAGCAGTTAACATGACATGGGGACGCAACAAGGATGCAGTACAATCACTGCATTGCACATCAGTATTACGCATGAGGAGACGCATTTTAACATTAACATTGGTATGTTGTACAATAAGTGCCAAAATGCAAAGTTAAATGCCTAGGTGCGTCCAAAGCAGGTACCGATGTGAATTCTGAGGTACTCAGTCATAAGGACACACACGCAAATAGACATAGGGCCATACTCTCTCTTTATTTATCTATCTCCCTCAGAACAAGCCACTATCTCTGTGTGGGAACTGGCTATTTTGACTGCTCTTTCCAACTTTTACCTCCTAGTTTTTTGGTGGCACAGTCTGCCTCGGGTTCTCCAGAGAGGCAAGGCCCCATCACAAAGTCTTGTAGCGGAGTAAACTGTAGGTGCAGTTGAATCCCAGGGCAGGAGCATCCGGCTTGGGCGAGGAACGTACACCATCCACAGTCCCCCAGATACAACTGAAAAGCAACAATGTAGCCTGTAATTCCCCCATCTCTTCCCTCCATAAAATGGATGTGCTTAACATGGTATCTCTCAAGCACGAACCATAGCAGCCCTCCCGGTAGAATAAAGAAACAGAACAGCACGCAAGTAGCTCAACCATGGTGAAACTCGGCAGTGAGTAAGACTTTGAATAAAGGACAAACCAGGTTATCTAGCAACTCATCCCATGGCATGCAAGATGTGGAAGGGCACGACTGACAAGCATGCTTTTGTGTGTCCTCATTTTCTCCTAATTGAGGTTGAAGCGCATAGTACGCTTGCAAAACAACTGAATACTCGAGACCTAGATGGCCAGTGCGAGACTGAAAGACAAACTATAAAAGATACCTAAATCATTATGGCAACCGTAATGTAAACGTAGAGAACGGAATATGCATTAGATTTGTAGACCGGTTGTTATCACTTTGGCTGGGGCTTAGGTTACACTTAAACTCTATCTTAATTTGCACGTCTAATGAGCTTATCTTTCATGAATACAAATACACAAATTGGTACTGCATCAATGTAGGAACATGAAATTGACTTTCTGAGTCTCATGAATATTCATGCTGTACAGGATACAAAAAACAGTGTCACTTTTCCCACTGGGAATGATGAGAAGTGTAAGCAGCTAAGTAAACGTGGCAGTTAGAGTATGGCTAAACAAAGGCAGACACATTGGAGGGGGAACCTTCATTGATTGAAGACAGTCGTGACAAATAATTACGTATGTGTCACACGGGTGTTCTCTGTATTTATATGTGAAAAGTCTCAATTTGGCATTACAGTCCTTCACCCCACAGTCAGTTTAACAAACAGGGTTACGGGAGAGCAAAAGAAAACACTTTTTGAAGTCACCTACATCATTTCACCTCATTACCCGAGCAAGAGTCGCCCTCAGGCATGGTGAGCCAACCTGGCGGCCTCACTGGCCACTGAGGTCAAGAGGGTGATTCAAGGTACAGTCACTGCAGTCTGCTTCTTTTGTTTCCCATTGACTTTATGGCATCCATTATAGTTTTGTACAAGGTATCAGACGGAAAACGTGGAACGCGTGCCTGGATTCTTCAAGCAATTCCATTATTTTTTTTTTTAAATTAAGGGTCGCCATATTTACAGAACCCTACTTTCTTGGTGGGTAACATTTTGGTCAATGTGCTTTAGTCAGCACTTAAGACAAAAATTAAATGCTAGCCAACGACCATGTTTTAGCAACCAGCATGCATTCATTTTTTATTTCAGAAGCAAACATTTAAAGTGAGTTTTTTCTTCCAAAAACCATAAATAAATCGAGTGTGCGTCTAAGTTTTCTATTTTTAGGGTCCAGCCTGCAAGAGCATTCGCTTGCGAGACCGTCTTGTATCCAAAAAGGTTTTGGAACCCGCCCGTTTCTTAACATTTGTCTGCTTCTGCCTCACTCTTCTGTCAGCCGTCTTAATTCGCCATTGCAGCCATACCGTCACTTCCGCGGCTTGCTGTGGAGCAGGGACCAAGCATAGATTAATTTAATTTAGATTAATTTTATTTAATCAGTGCCTGTCTGCTACTCTTGATGCGATTCAGGTACAATTTTTTTCTGGCAGCTGAAACGTCACTTCTGACACTTTTTTTCTTTTAGACACAGAGAGGTAAAGTGATTTTCCCCAAATCACAGGAAGTTGAGCCAACGCCAAGACTGGAACATGTTACCCCACTTCCAAAGTCAGCAGCTCTGGGCAGTACCCCACATCCTCTCCCCTATGCATTTGGTGACTTGCCCACCTGTATGTGGTGTTATAGCAGAAATCATGGAAGACACACACCAAGAGTCGTGCTGGGAGCTTCCCTCAGAGTCAGTGAGCAGTACATCACAAGGAGGGTGTATCAATCAGCATCAAGCGTAAGATAATTCTATGGAGTCGTGTTCGGTGCTGCCACTTATTTTCACTTTCAACTAGCCAAAGGTAGGGCACGATTCTTGTCCCATTTGTGATCCCCTTTCGTTTCTCTGATTTTCCCAACAACCCTTGACCATTAGCCCTCTTTCTATGGCTACTATATTATTTGTATAGTAAACACAGAAGGGGCAGTTCCTCAAGAAAAGGACAGTACAGGCCCTGATAGATGGAACAGCAGTTTCGAACAGTCGGATCGTGGGGATCAAAATGATCAGTTTAAAGTGCCCTCACACACCTGGTAGGGTGTCATGCTTCATCACTGGGCGCTCCTTGTCGGGCCAGCGCTGCAATGCCTGACGAGCCCCTCTCTAGGGGCTCTTTGAAGGAGAACTCCTGATCATAAAGCCGTATTATGATGAATGCAAGTGAGGGTGGTGAAAAGGTGATTTAAAAGGGTCTACGGGAACGAAAAAGACTTAAAATAAGTAGTGGTCCCTTGACGCATAAAAAACAGAGATGCTATCTGAAATAATAATAATAATGTACCCTAATAGCTATAGTGTGTGTAGTAGAGTGAGGTCAACATGTTTCATACCTACTATTCCAGGAGCGTCATTTTCATTTCTCCCAGGACTAGGCTGGCACCTACCCTATAAACAAAGAATGTGATTTAACTTTCTGTTTAAACGTCAATACAATTAATGGACACCTGTAAAGAAGTATGCTATTTTCTTTTTTGCTATATATGTTCTTCTTTTCATTATATATTGTATCTAACCTACCCATTGTATAGTGCTATAATTCTATGTTTTTTTTTCTTCTTTGTGTACTCCAATGCATCATGTCTGATTTTCAATAAAAAATAAAAATTAAAAAAAATAAACAAAGAATGTGGGGACCAAAAAAGGCATAAAGAGACAGGGTACCCACTTAAACAGTAACTACTGCACCTGCTGCTGTGCAGAGACTCTGATTCCACCTATAAGAAACAGAGGAGAAAATAACTATGAGGCATCTGTTGTCCACCAGTTATTCAAAAGGGCTGACAGTGTTTCGCAAATAGTCCCACCAGTTCATAGTGATGCCTAGCCGATACACCCCAAAACATTTGAGGGGAAGTATTACCCCAACCAATAAACTGTTAAAAACAACATCCCGTTTCTGACGAACTTGGCGCTAGTAGCAGTGATAGTGTGGCAAAACGCTGCTGTAATAGAGTAAGAGTAGCTAGTCATGTGCTTATACTACCAACAGGTTGCCTCATATACTCGTGGTAATGTAGGGAGAGTAAACTTATCCACAGATCAGGTGTGAAATGCCCCTTAGGTGAGCTAGAGGACAGCGTCTAGCTGCAGATACATAAACACTGGTACAAACCAGCAGGTGCCAGTAAGTATGGAAAATGGGCACAATTTTAAAGAAAACACATAACATCAGAGCACACACAATATAACATCTAGATAAACTCACATGGATCTTGTGGTATAATCACCCAGGACCTACCCTCCGCTGCCGACCGAAAGGTAAGACGTGAGGAGGTCATCATGCTTTTAAAGGATGCCAAGTAATCATGCTTAATGTTAGTCCGGTGTGGCTGCATGCTAATTGGTGACATTTAGAGCAGCTTGACATATTCAGGATGGTGAAGTGGGCCAGTAGTAATGACGTGCCAACTCAAAGAAAATGTTTTGAAACAGTTATGGAACTACAGGAAGGTTGAGCCAAATGGGTAGGAGGGGCATGTGAACATGTTAGTTCCCCGACCTGTCTGTCATAGAGACAGATGTAAAGTAAAAGTAGGTAAGGAAAAGTGTCTTATCATATGATGGTGGAGAGTGGCAGGCTTCACCATAAGAGCACGGTAGAGGTAAGCGCGAGGAGATGTGTTATTGGAATGCAGCACAGAATGTGGTGTAACAGCAGCGTACCGCCGGTGTCCATGCAATGCACTGACATCACTGCTCGAACCTGAGCGGCGGCCACGTTGGAGAGGAGGCTAATCTACTCGCCTGCCAGCCTGATATTTCCAAAAGAGATTTGTGCATACAGGTTGATCTGCTTAACAGGAGTGATATTGTAATGAAGGTATCATGCCCTACGAGTTTTTCGAAGAAATATAGTAACTCCTAACGCTGAAGGAGATAAATGAAAGAAGGATGTGACCAAGTGATAATATACATATCACACCCCAGAACCTAAAGGTGGGTAGGTGCTGTCTAATTATGTATATGTAGAAGGGAGAAAACAAGGGTTCCTCAATCAAGAATTTCCCTATAGCATAGACTGGGGACCATTCTGACACCCCCTCAAAGGAACAGACAATATAGGTGTGGTGTTTTCTTAAATAAGTAAAGCTGAAACGAAGTGTAGTTCTCCAGTCTAATTTAATCGCCTCATCCACCAACAGCATAAGAACATAACTGACACAGAATACAGTAGCATTCATATTCTAAGAACTGTACAACATTCTTATTCCATGAAATGTCCCCGAGCAGGGAAGCAAGAACCTTAAAGGAAAAGGTGCACTTTAAAGAAAGACAACATTACACATCTCCCTTCTTTACAACGAGATATGACACACAACAATTTGAGTCATAAGAAAAATAAAAGAATGAACGAATGAAGAAAAACTGAATATTGTCTAGACATAATCTTTCATATACATAGGAGCACTACGTAATCTCTGACTCCTCCCACGATTATTAGGAGAAAGGTTGGAACAGGACGGAGAAGGATTAATTGTACCATGGAGATTAGAGTCAGAATCACAGACAGAATGAGCAATGTCTTTTGACTTAACAACCACTACTCGACTTTTGTTCCAAATCCTCCCATCCTGTGTTTTGATTGCATTACCAAAAACCTTAATGACAGGTCTGACATTTGTGTATTTGGACCAAGACCTTCTCCCTACAGGTGCCTTTATTTTTACCAGGTCACCTACCTTTACATCATGAAACTTAACACATTTAATCTTATCAAAGTATGTTTTCCTACAAGTTTGTTTTTCTATCTCTCTCTCCAAGCACCAACACGATTGTCAACAAACCCCTTTTTTAGATTCATCCATCCTGGACACCACATTGTATTAGGAACTCTATCCCTGAATAATTCGAATGGGGATTTTCCAGTAGTCAAATGAGGGGAATAACGATAAGCATCAATTCTTTCCTTTAATGCCACCTTCCAGTTTAAACCGCTAGCTCTAGCTAACTGAATACATTCTTTTAACGTGCGGTTGACCCTCTCAACAGCACCATTTGTTTCCGGGTGGTACAAGGATGAACGTTTATGTATTATTCCACATTTGCTAAGGTAAGAATCAAACGTGGTAGAACAAAACTGCGGACCGTTATCTGATAAAATGCTATTTGGAAAACTCTCCCTCATAAATATATCAGATAAAAAATTGATAATAGAACTAGAGCTTATGTCATTAACAGCACAAACCTCTATCCAACGTGAATATAAATCAATTAACACGATCAGATAAGGTGTATCAGATACTCCCGTGAGGGGACCCAAAATGTCTATCGCTATTTCATCCCAAGGATGATTGGGTAGATCTCTACAAACCATTGGCATTTGTCTGACTTTTAAGATTTTGTCACTTGCACAACACTCAACGCAATCTCTGACCATACGTTCTATTTCTAAATCCATACCTGGCCACCAAAATTGAGTACGAATCATCTCCTTGGTTTTTACTATGCCCAAATGACCAGAGTGTGCATGCAATAACAATCTCTTCCTCAATGAAGAAGGAGGCACAAGCCTTAAACCACGAGTTACCATGCCATCAGAAATGGACAACTCCTGGGAGACTAGAGACCATGGTTTGTCTAGACGTTTGTTATCCTTTAACAAGGCTAATACTCTAGTCAACTCTTCATCTTTTAACAATTCATCTTTCCACTCATCTTTTCCTACTACACCCTCTGTAACCTCACAAACATTGGGAAAGTCATCTTCTTCAATATACTCTTCATCAGAACATAAATTGTCACCCTTCAACAACCTTGAGAAACAATCTGCAGCCTTGTTTGACACACCAGGTAAATATTGTACTTCAAAGTCAAACTCCTGTAAAGATATTATCCACCTCCTAATCCTAGAAGAGATAGAATCTAAACCCTTTTTACAGAAAACTTCTTTTAATGGTTTGTGATCTGATTTGACTATGAATTTAGTGCCCCAAACCAAATTCTTGAATTTCTTAAGTGCCCAAAATATAGCTAAAGATTCCTTTTCAATAACGGAATAATTTAATTCCGGACCACGAAGACATCTGGATGCACAGGCAATCAGGGAATCATGACCATGTTTATTTTGAACTAGAACCGCTCCTAATCCCTTATCACTTGCATCAGTGAATACATATGTAGGTAAGCCAGGGACAAATGCTTGTAAACATGGAGCCTTTTTTAATTCTTCTTTTATTCCCTCAAATTCTTTTTTACACTCGTCCGACCAGTCAAACGTAACGCTCTTTGCAGTGAGTCTTCTCATATTTTTTGTCTTATCAGCAAAATGTAGAATGAACTTTCCATAAAATTCTACCATTCCGAGAAAAGACAACAATTCATCTCTGCTAACAGGTTCAGCCATGTTGTCAATAGAAGCAACTAAGTCTGATTTTGGAAAAACACCTTCACTCTTGATACAGTGACCAAGATAATTAACCTCCTCTAAACCAAATTTGCATTTCTCCTTTTTTAGAGACAAGCCAGAGTCAGACAACCTTTTTAATACATCACTCACACGCTCATTGTGTTCCTTCATGTCGGACCCAAATATCAAAAGATCATCTTGATAACATTTTACTCCTTTGAGTCCTTTTAGTATATGCGTCATGATTCTCTGAAAAACAGAGGCAGCTGATATTAATCCAAAAGGCATTCTTTTGAATTTAAACGTACCCATGGGTGTTATAAAAGCAGTTAAATCTTGACAAGAGGTATCTAATTCTACCTGGTGGTAGGCAGATGCCAGGTCTAGGGTTGTAAAGTACCTTGCACCCTCCAACGTACCTACAATCTCGTCTATATTTGGTAAAGGAAATCTGTCTACCACTACCTCCTTATTTAAAGCTCTTAAGTCAATGCATAAACGAATTTCCCCGGTTGGCTTCTTTGCTACCACAACGGGCGCCAACCATTCCGTTGCTTCCACTGGTTCAATTATATTGTTTGCAATTAACTTTTCAATTTCCTTTTGAACTTTCTCTTGTTCAGCAAGAGGAATTCTTCTTACCTTTGCAACTATTGGAATCGCCTCTTTTTTCAGTTTTATACAATGTTTGTAGCCTTTTAGACAACCTAACTCATCTTTAAATACAGATGGAAATTTTTCTGCAAACATATCAGACAGATTTTCTACCTCTAGTATTTGTACTTGGGGTGATGCATTTGGATTAAGTGTAACCCCTACATCACGTTGATCTCTCCAGCTAATTAATGCATCTCCAAAATTGGTAACATAAATCTTACCTGGAATGATTCTACATCCCAATTCCATAGTGGCCATGAAATATCCCAAAATCTTTATCGGTTTACTGCCATAACCTAATGGTAAAATATCACTTTTGAATAACTTTACCTCTTTACCAAAAGTTTTATGCAGTAGATTTTCATCAATCATAGTGATTTAGAACAGGAATCAAATTTGAACTCAATCATGGCATCATCCACTTTAACTAAATGAGTGGGATGCTCTAATGGACCACTACTAATCTGGAAGGTCACTGTTTTCACTTGTGGTTGAGACCATCTCTTAACAGTATTGTCTCTTTTGTTACCCTTTGTTCTACAACATTTTGAAAAATGACCCCTTCTTCCACAGTCATTACAAATAGATTTCAAAGCAGGACAATTTGGAGCATTAGCTAAATGACCAGTATTTCCACATCTGAAACAAGAAAATGTGTTAGACATATTAAAATTTGAATTAAATCTATTCGACCCATTGTCATTTTTTGCACTGTCCACTTTATCTTCTTTTTTGACCTGACAAACAACTTCCTCAACCTTGGATTCAGTTTTCTTTTCCGGTTCAACCAACTTCTCTTTTTCTCCTTTTAATTCATCCACACATTTCGTCATGTGCTCTACTTGCTTGGCTATTACTAGTACTTCTTCTAAAGGTGGTTCATCTTTCAGCCATAGTTCCTTACGAATACTGTCATGAGCACATTTCAATACGAACTGATCTCTTATTCTTTCCTCCAACGTTTGACCAAACTTACATGACAAAGCTAATTTTCTTAGAGCAGATACATAGTCTTCCACAGACTCATCTCTTTTTTGACCTCTCAAACCAAAATGGTATCTTTCCATTATTGTGCTCAACCTTGGGAGGTAATGACGATCTAACTGTTCTATTGCTATTTCATACTCATTTAAGTTCCTCTGTTCCGCTGCCGTGAGCTCTGGTAGATGCTCTAGTACATCTTGCCCTTCTCCTCCTAAGCAGTGAAATAATAATGAGTGTTTTCTTTCTGCACTTAAGTTTGTGCCACATATCCTTGCATAATTTGCAAAAATTTTCTTCCATTTCTGCCATTTTACGTTTGGTTCACCGGGACTTATCAAGAAAAACGCTGGCTGGGTTACATTTTGCATTCTTCTCTCTCTTCTTTTTTTTTAAGAGAAGAAAAAAAAAATAACTTGTATTTTGAATCTTAATGCAGACTGTTTTCTTCTTTTTTTTTAAAGTTTTTAATTTTCTAATTCGGCTCTCCTTCAAAAGATTCTTCTTTAATATGTTATTTTACTTGAATCAAATATTAGTCTCTTTTTTTTTTTATAGAAATGAAGACCTAGTAACACAGAGACATTGTTCTCCTTTTTTTTTTAATGTATGTTCATATGAACAATGTTCTTTTCCTTTGAATAGTAAAAGAGAACGTTAGAATAATGCTTGTTCTTTTGCTAGACTTTAGTATAGAACGTTTTATTAATGCTTTTCTCTGTCTTCCAAGCAAGGCTTTATTCCTCTGATTGGATTGTTTTGGAGAACGTTCAGACAATGCACGTTCCTTTCCCCACCAAGCTTGTCAGTGAAACGCAGAGGACGCGGTTGATTCAGAGCGTCTTACGTCACTGAAACGCACGTGTGCGCAATGCGTCATTGAAACGCAGGGTGGCTTTTACTGGAACGCATTTCGTACGCGATCGCGCACCTTCACGCGGGCAGCGCGAGCAAGTTTAAACTTAAGATTTAACGCGGGCAGCGTTATTTTCCTTTTATTTTTTTTAAACTTCCCCTTATGACTACAAATCCTCCCTCCGTACTCCTCACCGGACCATACAGAGGATAAACGTCTTCTTGGGTCACGTAGTCTGCCGCTGGGAAGACAACGCTTCCTTCTCAAATAAAGCTGCCGCTGGGGAGGAAAGTCAAATCGTCGAAGGCTGTGTGTTGAGGCATCGAGGTAGGATCGTCGCCAATATCCCACCCTCGTCGCCAATATTAATGTGGTGTTTTCTTAAATAAGTAAAGCTGAAACGAAGTGTAGTTCTCCAGTCTAATTTAATCGCCTCATCCACCAACAGCATAAGAACATAACTGACACAGAATACAGTAGCATTCATATTCTAAGAACTGTACAACATTCTTATTCCATGGAATGTCCCCGAGCAGGGAAGCAAGAACCTTAAAGGAAAAGGTGCACTTTAAAGAAAGACAACATTACACATCTCCCTTCTTTACAACGAGATATGACACACAACAATTTGAGTCGTAAGAAAAATAAAAGAATGAACGAATGAAGAAAAACTGAATATTGTGTATACATAATCTTTCATATACATAGGAGCACTACGTAATCTCTGACTCCTCCCACGATTATTAGGAGAAAGGTTGGAACAGGACGGAAAAGGATTAATTGTACCATGGAGATTAGAGTCAGAATCACAGACAGAATGAGCAATGTCTTTTGACTTAACAACCACTACTCGACTTTTGTTCCAAATCCTCCCATCCTGTGTTTTGATTGCATTACCAAAAACCTTAATGACAGGCCTGACATTTGTGTATTTGGATCAAGACCTTCTCCCTACAGGTGCCTTTATTTTTACCAGGTCACCTACCTTTACATCATGAAACTTAACACATTTAATCTTATCAAAGTATGTTTTCCTACAAGTTTGTTTTTCTATCTCTCTCTCTCTCCAAGCACCAACACGATTGTCAACAAACCCCTTTTTTAGATTCATCCATCCTGGACACCACATTGTATTAGGAACTCTACCCCTGAATAATTTGAATGGGGATTTTCCAGTAGTCAAATGAGGGGAACAACGATAAGCATCAATTCTTTCCTTTAATGCCACCTTCCAGTTTAAACCGCTAGCTCTAGCTAACTGAATACATTCTTTTAACATGCGGTTGACCCTCTCAACAGCACCATTTGTGTCCGGGTGGTACAAGGATGAACGTTTATGTATTATTCCACATTTGCTAAGGTAAGAATCAAACGTGGTAGAACAAAACTGCGGACCGTTATCTGATAAAATGCTATTTGGAAAACTCTCCCTCATAAATATATCAGATAAAAATTTGATAATAGAACTAGAGCTTATGTCATTAACAGCACAAACCTCTATCCAACGTGAATATAAATCAATTAACACGATCAGATAAGGTGTATCAGATACTCCCGTGAGGGGACCCAAAATGTCTATCGCTATTTCATCCCAAGGATGATTGGGTAGATCTCTACAAACCATTGGCATTTGTCTGACTTTTAGGATTTTGTCACTTGCACAACACTCAACGCAATCTCTGACCATACGTTCTATTTCTAAATCCATACCTGGCCACCAAAATTGAGTACGAATCATCTCCTTGGTTTTTACTATGCCCAAATGACCAGAGTGTGCATGCAATAACAATCTCTTCCTCAATGAAGAAGGAGGCACAAGCCTTAAACCATGAGTTAACATGCCATCAGAAATGGACAACTCCTGGGAGACTAGAGACCATGGTTTGTCTAGACGTTTGTTATCCTTTAACAAGGCTAATACTTTAGTCAACTCTTCATCTTTTAACAATTCATCTTTCCACTCATCTTTTCCTTCTACACCCTCTGTAACCTCACAAACATTGGGAAAGTCATCTTCTTCAATATACTCTTCATCAGAACATAAATTGTCACCCTTCAACAACCTTGAGAAACAATCTGCAGCCTTGTTTGACACACCAGGTAAATATTGTACTTCAAAGTCAAACTCCTGTAAAGATATCATCCACCTCCTAATCCTAGAAGAGATAGAATCTAAACCCTTTTTACAGAAAACTTCTTTTAATGGTTTGTGATCTGATTTGACTATGAATTTAGTGCCCCAATTAAAATTCTTGAATTTCTTAAGTGCCCAAAATATAGCTAAAGATTCCTTTTCAATAACGGAATAATTTAATTCCGGACCACGAAGACATCTGGATGCACAGGCAATCAGGGAATCATGACCATGTTTATTTTGAACTAGAACCGCTCCTAATCCCTTATCACTTGCACCAGTGAATACATATGTAGGTAAGCCAGGGACAAATGCTTGTAAACATGGAGCCTTTTTTAATTCTTCTTTTATTCCCTCAAATTCTTTTTTACACTCGTCCGACCAGTCAAACGTAACGCTCTTTGCAGTGAGTCTTCTCATATTTTTTGTCTTATCAGCAAAATGTAGAATGAACTTTCCATAAAATTCTACCATTCCGAGAAAAGACAACAATTCATCTCTGCTAACAGGTTCAGCCATGTTGTCAATAGAAGCAACTAAGTCTGATTTTGGAAAAACACCTTCACTCTTGATACAGTGACCAAGATAATTAACCTCCTCTAAACCAAATTTGCATTTCTCCTTTTTTAGAGACAAGCCAGAGTCAGACAACCTTTTTAATACATCACTCACACGCTCATTGTGTTCCTTCATGTCGGACCCAAATATCAAAAGATCATCTTGATAACATTTTACTCCTTTGAGTCCTTTTAGTATATGCGTCATGATTCTCTGAAAAACAGAGGCAGCTGATATTAATCCAAAAGGCATTCTTTTGAATTTAAACGTACCCATGGGTGTTATAAAAGCAGTTAAATCTTGACAAGAGGTATCTAATTCTACCTGGTGGTAGGCAGATGCCAGGTCTAGAGTTGTAAAGTACCTTGCACCCTCCAACGTGCCTACAATCTCGTCTATATTTGGTAAAGGAAATCTGTCTACCACTACCTCCTTATTTAAAGCTCTTAAGTCAATGCATAAACGAATTTCCCCGGTTGGCTTCTTTGCTACCACAATGGGCGCCAACCATTCTGTTGCTTCCACTGGTTCAATTATATTGTTTGCAATTAACTTTTCAATTTCCTTTTGAACTGTTTCTTGTTCAGCAAGAAGAATTCTTCTTACCTTTGCAACTATTGGAATCGCCTCTTTTTTTAGTTTTATACAATGTTTGTAGCCTTTTAGACAACCTAACTCATCTTTAAATACAGATGGAAATTTTTCTGCAAACATATCAGACAGATTTTCTACCTCTAGTATTTGTACTTGGGGTGATGCATTTGGATTAAGTGTAACCCCTAGATCACGTTGATCTCTCCAGCTAATTAATGCATCTCCAAAATTGGTAACATAAATCTTACCTGGAATAAATCTACATCCCAATTCCATAGGGCCATGAAATATCCCAAAATCTTTATCGGTTTACTGCCATAACCTAATGGTAAAATATCACTTTTGAATAACTTTACCTCTTTACCAAAAGTTTTATGCAGTAGATTTTCATCAATCATAGTGATTTGAGAACAGGAATCAAATTTGAACTCAATCATAGCATCATCCACTTTAACTAAATGAGTGGGATGCTCTAATGGACTTGTGGTTGAGACCATCTCTTAACAGTATTGTCTCTTTTGTTACCCTTTGTTCTACAACATTTTGAAAAATGACCCCTTCTTCCACAGTCATTACAAATAGATTTCAAAGCAGGACAATTTGGAGCATTAGCTAAATGACCAGTATTTCCACATCTGAAACAAGAAAATTTGTTAGACATATTAAAATTTGAATTAAATCTATTCGACCCATTGTCATTTTTTGCACTGTCCACTTTATCTTCTTTTTTGACCTGACAAACAACTTCCTCAACCTTGGATTCAGTTTTCTTTTCTGGTTCAACCAACTTCTCTTTTTCTCCTTTTAATTCATCCACACATTTCGTCATGTGCTCTACATGCTTTGCTATTACTAGTACTTCTTCTAAAGGTGGTTCATCGGAATGGCCAGCTACTGCGCTCACTATATCAGGGACTACGCAACAATCAGCCATCCCCTCCGCATCTTAACCAAACAAGGTCAACCATTCGAATGGACTCCCCAATGCGAGCAATCATTCAAGGAGATCAAGAGAGCGGTGGAATCTGCGGATCACCTGTCATACTTTAACCCAAAGCAAAAGACTGAGATAACTGTGGATGCCAGCCCCGTTGGGCTTGGAGCCATCCTAGCACAATATGAGAATGACTCAGATCAACGCCGTATCATTGCATATGCGAGTCGTAGTCTGACTGACCCGGAACGGGCCTACTCGCAGCCCGAAAAAGAGAGCCTAGCCGTAGTGTGGGCATGTGAACATTTTCATGTTTTCATATACGGCAAACACTTCACCCTAATCACAGACCATCAAGCTCTCGTCACCATTTATGGAAACCCACGATCCAAGATGCCCCCGAGGATTGAAAGGTGGGGCCTTAGGTTACAGGAATATACATTCAGCATAATCCACAAACCGGGGAAATCTGAAAATCCAGCGGACTACATGTCCCGGCATCCACTTCTATCGTCAGTCTCTAATCCATCCATTGCGGAAGAGTACATACACTTCGTGACTGACCAAACCCTACCTCCAGCTATCCCCATGGATACCATTTGAGAGAGTACGGCACAAGACGTCATCCTGCAGAAAGTCCTTCACAGGGTTCGAAACAATCGATGGAGACACGACCCTCAGGATGAAGATACTGATCCCTTTGTTAAACGTGAAATGCAAGCCTTCCGGCATGTATGTGGCGAACTGTCAGCCACCACTGACGGCATACTACTGCGAGACCAGAGGATTGTGATCCCTACTCAACTGAGACAAGGAGTGGTTGCTCTTGCACATGAAGGGCATCGGGGGATTGTGTCAACCAAACGTGTGCTAAGGGAACGAGTAGGGTTTCCGTATCTCGATCAATTGGTGGAAGACACCTTGAAGAATTGTCACCTCTGTCAGCTCACCGGCAAAAGTGATCCTCCAGCACCGTTACACATGACCACCCTGCCCCTTGGAGTGTGGCAAAAGATCGCCATTGATTTCTATGGACCCCTGTCATCGGGCAAATATGTGCTGGCCATCATTGATGAGCATTCTCGATATCCCATTGCATGCTTCGTACCGTCTACAAATGCCTCTAGTACTCTCAAAGTACTTGATGAAGTTTTTGCAACATGGGGAGTTCCCAAGACAGTGAAAACAGACAACGGGCCCCCTTTCAATGGGCAAGACTTTGCAGCATTTGCGAAACACCTAGATTTTCATCATCGTAGGATTACACCCCTCTGGCCACAAGCAAACGGGACAATGGAAAGATTCATGGCCACGCTCAAGAAGACCTTTCAACATGCCACCGCGGAAGGAAGAGATCTGCAAGTGGCACTCAATGAAGTCCTCCGAGCTTACCGCACAACTCCTCACGCAACGACTGGCCAGTGTCCAGCGACACTCATGCTGGGACGCCCCATGAGGAATCGCATTCCAACGTGGGATGGAGCCTTGAGAGCATCATCATCCGCAAGAGATCATCAAGAAATGATGGCAACCGACAAGCGCAATAAAGATAAAATGAAGTCCTATGCAGATCACCGGAGAAGAGCGAAGTCACTATCATGAAGGGGACCGTGTTCTCGTCAAGCAAGAGCAGCAGAGAAAGACCGACTGTCTGTTCAAGGATGAACCATTGCTGATCACGAAGAGGAAAGGAACTATGCTGACAGCGGAGTCCGAGCAGCGGCGAGTCACGAGAAACATCTCGCACTTTAAGAAATTGTCACGGGATACCTCCAGAACCATGACGAGTGAAATGGACACTCCCAGTTCGGAAGAACCACATTCAGCTGGTCGTGAGAGCACTGCTCCGATCAATGAGACACTGAGTACTATTAGTCCGAGAGCCAGGTCGCCACAACCTCATCGTGACATACGTCCACCCAAAAGACTTATCGAAGAGATGGACTGAGAAGTCAGTATGTTTGTTTGTTTTGTTACAAAAGGGGGAGATGTTATGAAGTTAGCAGGCTAGTGGTTGTGGGTGGAGCCCAGGGGGAACAGGAAGAGGAGGAGATGGACAGAGGAAGGGGCAGTTAGAGTAGGGACAGGAGACAGGCTGGATGCAACAGAATAAAGCTCCAGTATTGATAAGTAATGGTGTCTGTGGTTATTTGTAGCAGGATGCTACATAACCTACCCATTGTATAGTGCTATAATTCTATATTTTTTTTTCTTCTTTGTGTACTCCAATGCATCATGTCTGATTTTCAATAAAAAATAAAAATTAAAAAAAATAAACAAAGAATGTGGGGACCAAAAAAGGCATAAAGAGACAGGGTACCCACTTAAACAGTAACTACTGCACCAGCTGCTGTGCAGAGACTCTGATTCCACCTATAAGAAACAGAGGAGAAAACAACTATGAGGGATCTGTTGTCCACCAGTTATTCAAAAGGGCTGACAGTGTTTCGCAAATAGTCCCACCAGTTCATAGTGATGCCTAGCCGATACACCCCAAAACATTTGAGGGGAATTATTACCCCAACCAATAAAATGTTAAAAACAACATCCCGTTTCTGACAAACTTGGCGCTAGTAGCAGTGATAGTGTGGCAAAACGCTGCTGTAATAGAGTAAGAGTAGCTAGTCATGTGCTTATACTACCAACAGGTTGCCTCATATACTCGTGGTAATGTAGGGAGAGTAAACTTATCCACAGATCAGGTGTGAAATGCCCCTTAGGTGAGCTAGAGGACAGCGTCTAGCTGCAGATACATAAACACTGGTACAAACCAGCAGGT
This sequence comes from Lissotriton vulgaris, assembly GCF_964263255.1. Classification (NCBI taxonomy): domain Eukaryota; kingdom Metazoa; phylum Chordata; class Amphibia; order Caudata; family Salamandridae; genus Lissotriton; species Lissotriton vulgaris. The sequence goes on along the minus strand of NW_028242213.1, from coordinate 132,476 downwards.
GCCAGTAAGTATGGAAAATGGGCACAATTTTAAAGAAAACACATAACATCAGGGCACACACAATATAACATCTAGATAAACTCACATGGATCTTGTGGTATAATCACCCAGGACCTACCCTCCGCTGCCGACCGGAAGGTAAGACGTGAGGAGGTCATCATGCTTTTAAAGGATGCCAAGTAATCATGCTTAATGTTAGTCCGGTGTGGCTGCATGCTAATTGGTGACATTTAGAGCAGCTTGACATATTCAGGATGGTGAAGTGGGCCAGTAGTAATGACGTGCCAACTCAAAGAAAATGTTTTGAAACAGTTATGGAACTACAGGAAGGTTGAGCCAAATGGGTAGGAGGGGCATGTGAACATGTTAGTTCCCCGACCTGTCTGTCATAGAGACAGATGTAAAGTAAAAGTAGGTAAGGAAAAGTGTCTTATCATATGATGGTGGAGAGTGGCAGGCTTCACCATAAGAGCACGGTAGAGGTAAGCGCGAGGAGATGTGTTATTGGAATGCAGCACAGAATGTGGTGTAACAGCAGCGTACCGCCGGTGTCCATGCAATGCACTGACATCAGTGCTCGAACCTGAGCGGCGGCCACGATGGAGAGGAGGCTAATCTACTCGCCTGCCAGCCTGATATTTCCAAAAGAGATTTGTGCATACAGGTTGATCTGCTTAACAGGAGAGATATTGTAATGAAGGTATCATGCCCTACGAGTTTTTCGAAGAAATATAGTAACTCCTAACGCTGAAGGAGATAAATGAAAGAAGGATGTGACCAAGTGATAATATACATATCACACCCCAGAACCTAAAGGTGGGTAGGTGCTGTCTAATTATGTATATGTAGAAGGGAGAAAACAAGGGTTCCTCAATCAAGAATTTCCCTATAACATAGACTGGGGAGCATTCTGACACCCCCTCAAAGGAACAGACAATATAGGCACCAAGGCGACTCCACTACAAGGTTATGAATACTATCGCCAAAACCCAGTAAGCCCAAGACATATCTGGCCTAGAGTACAAAAGTTCTAGATACTAATACCTAATTAGTGTGGTATAGCTGAATGTAATAGCCATCATAAAAGTCATTGGTTGTCTAGTTCATTCCAAGGGATCTCATCATTGAGTCCTATCATATGAGTGGCTGTACGAAAGATCCAAAACTGTACTTTCTGGAATAAGACAGGTTTATTCCACTGGTTGTTGGCCTACAGAATGGCCCATCTGGGGTCCTATGGGGTGTGGTGTTTTTCCACAAAGCGGAAGCTGATTTTTGTCGTTCAGCATTGGCAGCGAATGTTGTTTTGATGTTCAGTAATGCTCGCCTTTATAGGTCTCATGCCTGTGTAGTGAAATTGCCACGGACAGTGGAAAAGGTAAATGCAATTCTTGGTATTGCAGTTTGTGTTTTTTTTAATCCAAGTGTGGCTGTCATCAAGAATGATTTCTGTTGAGGGTCCTGTGAGGTGACAAATGCCGCATGAGCCACAAGGAAAGTGGCCAGACACTGGTGGCAGGTCCCATAGTGTTCTCTGTTCTTATTTCTGATTTGCGCAAGGTCAGGTATGTACCAAAAGGTCTCATAAGTTGTTGGTACATTTGAAGATGAATCGCGGTATAGGAATGTCCAGGGGTCCTGATTGGAGAATGCGCCAATGTTTGCGTATGATTTTGTTGATTTTTTTGGGTGTAAATGCGGTAATGCATGTGATCACGTCTTCATCATGTCTAATCCTGGGTTCCAGCAGGGCGTCTCTGTGATCATTTCTGGCCCTCTTCCGGGCCCTCTTTCATGCCACCAGTGGGTAGTTAGGAGCTTTGAAGTTCTGACTTAACGTTGTAGCTTGCTTTTCGTAATCTCTAATGTCACTACAATTGCGACGTAGGGGCAAAAACTGCCCAAAGGGGAGGTTATAGCAAAGAGCTTTAGCATGGTGACCATCGTAGAGCTGTGGACTTTTTTTTTAAGTGGTGGTAGCTAGTAGCCCATTGTTGACTGTGATGAGGACAGCCAGGAAGGCAATTTCACTGTCAGATATAGTCTTGGGGAATCTCAAAAAGGGATTAACAGAATGTATCCATGTGTAGAAGGTTTCACATGTGTCAAAATTACTGTTCCGGAAGATGGTGTAGCGTCGCCACACTTTGATGTTGGCGTGATAAGGATTACTATCTGTGGAGATGTAGAGGTATTCAAATTCAGCCATATAGAGACAGGCCAGGCTATACGCAAAGGCACTCCACGGCAAAGTACCCTGTACTTGGTTGAACAGCTAGTCTTGACATTGAAAGAAGTTCTCTCTCAGAGCTATAATTGAGCATTCGACTATAACGCTTACTGGTGTTTGGGTTGTCCAAGTTTTTGCCATCAGGCAAGCCTCGATTACAGTAATAGTTGCATTCTGTGGAATATTAGTGTATTATGCTTCCACGTCGAACATCATCAAAAGGTTGACATTATCCAGACTGTTCCTTTTTCCAATGCGGTTAAGGATGTTCCTTGTGTATTTAAAAAAAGGAAGGCATTTTATTTACCAAAGGTTGCAGAAACAAAATCACAAAATTTGCTGAGAGTTTCTAGAAGGGACCCAATACCAAAAACAATGGGCCTACTCGGAGAGGGAGACACCCCTTTGTGTATCTTGGGTAGAACATAGAAGTATGGTATCTTGAGGGTGGTGTTCATGAGAAATTTTGCCTCATTTTTAATAATCCACCCTTGAAATTCAGCTGAATTCTCAAGGCGTTTCATCCTGGACAGGAGAGTCGCTGTGCGGTCCCTGGAAATCTGGCAATAGTATATCTCATCGGCTGGTTGAAGGAGACAATCACGATTGTAGTCAGTGGTGTCAAGGATCACAAAGGCACCACCCTTGTTTACTGGCTTTATTGTGATAGAAGCATCGTTGGATAGACCACACTGCCACCTGTTCATGGGACATCATGTTATGGAAAGTTATGTGGTCCCCACCTCTTTGAGACCCGCTTGGTCAAAAGCTATGATTTCCCAAGGTGTTATCCTATTTGTGGGGGTAATTTTGAGGGAGCACAATGGCCAGAATCATTGGTTGCAGGTGAAGTGCTGTCCTGAAAGTAAGTGCGTAGTCTGAGTTTTCTGAAGAAGCCATGTAGTTCTTTATTCAAGCAAAATGTGTCTTCACTTGGTGTGGGTACAAAACACAATTCTTTATTGAGTACAATGTTTTCCGGAGATGTAATGGCTTGTCAGGAAGATCAAAGCCCTTGTCTTGAAATACCTGATGTCGCTGGGGTATACTCTCTGCCTCATCACGTCAGCCTACTTCTCTCTTTTCAGCCCCTCAGAAAAGGATCCCCAGACGTGGAGCAAGCCGTGACCCCTTTAATGAAGAGGAATACAGGGTATCCCTGTTTTGTGATGGCATTGTCACAGGACCCCGGCAGCCAACCTAAACGAAGAAAGACAGATCGGGTGCAATCAAGGAAGTGAAGACTGTGACAAAAACGTCATAAAGAAGACAACGAACTGGTCGACAGCGGCAGAACTGTGAGACAAGCCAGCAGTCTGCTTAGAGCTAACAGGAAAAAGCCCAGAGGCCAAGAGCCCAAAGGATCAGGCAGGAAGACGTCAGGAGGCCAACTACCAGGCGAAGACTCTCAGAGGAGATTGGCTTTCACAGGTATCCATTTTGGATGTAAGTAGTTTACATTTTTAAGGATGTTATTATTTTTCGTAATTTGATTGAAACAATATTGTGGGGATCCTAAAACATTACTTTCTATATTTTATTCAGACTATCGTGTGCAAACCTTTTGGTTATCTACACAAGATTAAGATAGAGAAGTTACATCTGGCTCTGAGCATTTACTTACAAGTGAGTTTTAGGAAAATGAGCATACTATTTGGATCATGAAAAATGAGTAACTGCTGATAGGTGCTGTCTTCAGCACATGAAAACCTGTTCCATTTTTTGAATCAAACTTTATTAAACTCTGTAATACTCCTACTTTTTGATATTGGTGTTATTGTTGGGAAAACAAGAAGGGTTCATTTTGAGTGAGGAATTAGTGGGTGGGTCTCCTACTCACCATGACAAATCAACCAGAAATTTAGGAATTTATTCAAGTCACATGGTCTGATGTATAGTTAATTCATTGTTAGTTGTATGGAAATTTCATTGAAACTAACTGAATTAAGTAGTTAATTCAATATGTATCTAGTTTCCTCTATGACTGTTTGATGTAGGTATTTGATCTTTTTTAACATGCACATACGATTTAGCTATGTAGTTGGAGTCGCGGTCTGTTTGTACAGTTTATCTGCTTATCAATGTATGAAATTGATATAGATGATTTAGATTCTAAACATATATATATATATATTTATATATAACACATATCTGATCAAAAATGTTTGCATATGTTTTAATTTTTTCAGCCTTGATGAAGTCCGCAAGGATGAAACGCGTTGACTGGACTGATTGTTTGTTAACATCTACAAAATAATAGAAATGAAACAAGATTCTTTGCATCAAGATTATGCAACTCCTGTGCATCACTAATGAATATCATATGATTCTATGTTGAATGATTTATATATTTGGTTTATATCAATTATAAGATCCTGGTATTCTCAATTATGGAAATGTAAAATATAAAAGTGATTATGGACATTATGATATAGTTCTCTTACTATCAAAAAGAACATACATTTTGATAATGGATGCTCCTGTCTTGTACGTGTTAAAACATTTCTTCTAGTGGTTCATTGGCGATAGGATCACAAACAGTTGAGTGTCTGGTCCAGTTAATTATTAAATACTGACTAGTACTAGTGTGACTGCCTTACTGCCTTTCTTTGTTCTAGAAAATAGGTCAAGTGAACTAACATGTTCACATGCCCCTCCCATCCGTTCCGCTCAACCTTCCTCTTGTCCCTTGACTGTTTAGATTTTTTTTTAGGTGAAACGTCCTAACTACCGGCCCGCTCAGCCTTTCCTGAATACGTCCAGCTGCTCCAGATGTCCCCAATTAACAAACAGCCACACCAGAACAACATTAAACAAAATTACTCGCCATCCTTTAAAAGCAAGACAACTTCCTCACTTTTTACTTCCAGGTCGGCAGAGGAGGATAGGTCCCGGGCGATTATACAACAAGATCCACTTGAGTTGATCTAGATGTTGTATTGTGTATACTCTGATATTATGTGTTTATTTTAAAATTTAGCACGTTTTCCATACTTACTGGCACCTGCTGGTTTGCATCACCTAAGGGATTGTGAGAGGGATGGGCGAAAGGAAAAGCGAGGAGGCCGAAGTATAGGATCAATTGTGATGGGATTTTATTCAAAGCCAACTCTTAGTGAATCAAATAAAAAAAAAGGTATCAGGGATTCTTCTCCTGCAATCTTTGTGGGCTTCCTTCTGGCGCATAGTTTTCTCTTGAGGTGGTTGGACTTCCTCCCGGGTAGCCTCGGAAGTGAAACAGAAAAGGAGAGAAGGCGGTAAGTTCCCTGTTCTCATAAATCTGCTGAGAACCCTTCATCGGTTTCAAGATACACCCTTTGTGCTGTACAGAGGAGTAGACAGCAGTGGGCGTGGGGGTTTGTAGAAGCTTGAAAATACGAGGAGAAGGTAAGGAAGCCTTCCGTTCCTCAAGGGAAGGACGAGGAGTGCGCAAGAGAACAAAAGGTGATGGGTAGTGCTCGAGACAACCCAATTTGGGCCGGTGCAGGGGTGCAAGTAACGGGGATAGTCGGTGTCCTACGAGGATATTTACAGTGCCTATTTTTAGCCCGCAATTACTCCCTCCCGTATCACGTACCGTGGTAGCCGCAACTCCGGAGAGCTGCTCGTTAGCGTCCTCCGGGGGTGTCTACCACTCTTCTGACCAAGTCTCCGCTCCTCCCGGCTCCAGGGCATCTTCAGGGTCGGCGTCTGGGCTTGGGTCCTCTCGTTGTCCTCGGTCTGCTGGGTCCTGCTCCCTTACGCTGTCCTCTTCCTCTTGGCGCAGCATCGTTCTCCACTCCTCCGGTTCAACAACGCCCCGCTGTTCTTCCGGGATTCCCTCATACGTCATAGGTACCGCCTCTTCTTCATCTGATTGGCTCCTGTATACCCTGGGTGGGGCATCACCCTGACCGAGAGATGCAGTGGAAGGATTAACTCTTTCTCTCCCTGTCTTTGTGTGACAATGTTGCCCTGCTCAGAGACGGTCGGAAGGAGGGGTATATCGGTCATGGAGGCGACGTCCTCACATCCCCCTTCTCTAACTTTCTAGCAAGAAAAAATTCAAGGGGGTACCTAGACAAATAATCAGAATTGGAGCGTTCCTTCCCCTTTCGATGAAGAGTGGAAAACCGAAAAGGTTGCAGGGCCAAAAACCACCTCATAATTCTGTCATTGTGACCTTTGTTTTGCGAGAGAGCCACTCTAAGGGGCGTGGTCCATTTACAGAATGAATTCTCTCCCTTCCAGATAGTAACGAAGGGCCTCAATGGCCCATTTTATCGCTAAAGCTTCCTTCTCATTGACAGCATATTTCGTTTCCCTGGGAAATAGCTTTCTGCTGATGTACAATATTGGTCTTTACTGGTTTTGGGCATCAGTTTGGGATAGGACAGCACCCAATCCTTGGTCCAATGCATCGGTTTGTAAAATAAACGGCTTGCTGTAATCCGGACTCATCAGTACAGGTTCGTAAATTGTGGCTGTTTTCAAGGTCTGGAAAGCCGCTAGATGCTGGTTGGAGGGAGAGCATAATTCTTTTTCGGTATTGACATTCTTTTGCAGGAGGTCTGTCAATGGGGCTGCCTTTTGTGAGAAACCAGGGATGAATCTCCTATAATAACCTAAGAGACCGAGAAATGCCTGTAGTTCCGTCTTTGTTTGGGGAAAGGGTATATTGGCGATGGCTGTTACCTTTTCGTTCTGGGGTTTATTGAGGCCCTCCCCAAGGAGATACCCTAGGTATTTGACTGACCTGGCTGCTAGCTTACTTTTGGCTGGGTTGATGGTTAACCCACTGCTTTTCAGAGTTTGTATAACGGCAGCGAGATAGTCAAGATGTTCTTCCCATGACTCGCTATAAATGACGATATCGTCAATATAGGCGGCGGCGTAGACAGCACAAGGTTGCAAAACCGTGTTCATTAACCTCTGAAAAGAGGCGGGAGCCCCATGCAACCCGAAAGGTAGGACAGTAAATTGTTTCAGACCCCCAGGGGTTGAGAAAGCAGTCTTCTCCCTGTCCTGTTTTCATAGAGGTACCTGCCAGTAGCCTTTGCTTAAAACCAGGGTGCCTATATACTGTGCTTTACCCAGCATTTCAATCATTTCATCGACCCATGGTAATGGGTAGGAGTCGAATTGTGATATTTTATTTACCTCTCTGAAATCAATACAGAAGCGAATGAAGCCATCTGGTTTTGCCACTAAAACAATGGGTGAATCCCACTCACTTGTTGATGGTTCTATCACTACCATTTGAAGCATCTGTTGGACCTCCTTCTCAACAGCCTGTCTGCGGGATTCTGGAAGGCGATAGGGACGTAATTTCACTCTCTTTCCTGGCAAGGTATTAATGACATGTTCAATTAAAGTAGTGTGTCCAGGAAGTGCAGAGAATACCCCCTGAAAAGGCCATAATCGGTTATGGAGATCATGTTTGTGGTCTTCTGTCAGGTCGGGGTCTAGGCTTCCAGAATAAGAAGGGGGAAGGTCCCTAGCTAAACTCACTAAATGGGGTACCTCTCCTTCCCATTTCTTTAACAGATTTATGTGAAAGATTTGGGTATTGGTTCCCTTTTTGATGGGGTCCATTTCCAGGCGATAGGTCACGGAGTGACTATCTCTATAACTCGATAAGGGCCCTCCAACTGCCCTAGGAGTTTATGATCTGATGAAGGCATCATGAGCAAAGCATAATCGCCTAACCTCAGCGTCTTTTCTCTGGTGTTTTTATCGTAGTGATCCTTCTGGGCTACCTGTGCCTGTTCTAGGTGTATCTTACAGATGCTACGTATTTCTTGTAGGTGGGTTTTTAGACTTAATACATATTCATGTAGGGGTTTGGTCCCTTCGGGTATTTCCTCCTATTCCTCCTTTGCCATGTCTAGTAGGGTACGTGGGGGTCAGCCATATAATAGCTCGAACAGGGAATACCCTGTGCTTCTTTGAGGCTTGCACCGTATCGCAAAAAGAGCCAAAGGCAACTGTCCTCCCAACGGCAGGTTTCTAACTCTAGCAGCTTTTTTAGAGCGGTTTTGAGGGTAGCATTGTACCTCTCTACTAACCCGTCTGTTTGGGGGTGATCGGCTGCTGTACGAATCTGCTTGATTCTCAACTGTGTACAGGCTAGCCTCATGAGCTTGGAGATGAAAGGGGTCCCTTGATCGGTTATAATCTCCTGTGGAAAGCCTACTCTAGAAAAGATGTTTATCATGGCTTTCGCTATGATGTAAGGCATTTGAATGACGTTTGGCCACTGCCTCGGGGAATCGAGTGGCATAATCCAGTAATACCAACACAAACGTACAACCACTTCGAGAGGGAAGTAGAGGTCCTATTATGTCCATCCCTACACGAGAAAAAGGCTTGCTAATGATGGGTAGGGGATGCAGGGGGACTCTGTAGGAGGTGTGTCTACTGTTCTTTTGACAAACAGGACATTCCCTACAAAATGTACGGATCTGTTGGTAGATTCCTGGCCAAAAGAAGTGTTTCAGGATCTCTTTCTCTGTTATTTCTTCCCCAATGTGCCCCCCTAGGAGATGACTGTGTGCGAGAAACATCACTTTTTCTCTCTAGGATAATGGGACTAGTAATTGCAGGGGTTGATCCTTTTTTCCCTTCCTGTTTAGCAACCCTTTCTGTACAATGAACTGGGGACCTACTTGATTTGGGGCTTCATCTTCAGAGGCCTTGTTCCAGGCTTCCCTCAGGGTAGTGTCCTCTCGTTGTGCAGCAAAGAAACCTCGGTCATATTGCCACATGGTTTCCTCCTTGTTCTGGGCCAGCGCAACTCGGGCTCAGTCCCTTTTCTCTCTTTTCTTTTGGTTTCTACTTTTTTGCAGTTTCTCTCAAGGGGGCGTAAGACAAGTTTCTTTGAGAAAGGGGGCAATCAGACACCAATTTTCCTGGCCAGTGGTTGTTTCCAGTACCACCTTAGAAAGATAAGGATAGTCCGACCCTCGAACTAGAGGCTCAGGGAGTCGGGGTATCAACCCTACCCTTAGGGGAACCGGAGCATACGCTGGACTGTGCTAGATCTGTATGTCGGTGGTGGGATACTGTTTATTGTCCCTGTGTACACACTGTATATTTACTGTCCCAGTGGTCTGTGTAACTCCTCCTGGGATTACAGAGGGTTGTATCACGCTCTGCAGGCATCCTGTATCCCTCAAGGCTTGTTGTTTCTCTCCTTTGACTTTCATGGTATGGTAGTAGGGGGGCCTTTTTCCTGCTGGATTACAATAGCTGGAACGGGTGAGCCCGATTTCCATGGGCTCTTCTTTTTGTGGGCATAGCCTGGCTATGTGCCCATAACCTCCGCAGGAAAAACATTGGGGACCGGGTGGAGGAGAGGGCCGAGGGGGAGCAGGCAAAGGACCAGGTAACAGTGTGACTGTGTCCTGTCTTCGGGGAGCTGTTGGCTTCGTCGCTTTTGATGGTCCTCCACTAGGATTCTTCCAGTAATGGTCATCTCGTCCTCTTTGGATCTCTTGGGCGCGATTGCATGCTCCAGCAATTTCGACCACTCTATCAAAAGTTAGTCGAGTATGTTGTCATACCCATCGTTGTATCGGTGGTTGGAGAGAGGATAGAAATTGTTCTAAGTATATCTTCTCCATGATATCCTCCTTGGTGGCAGTCAGTGGTTTCAGCCACCGGTCAGCTAGATCCCGAATACGAAAAGAAAGGGTTCTGAGAGTCTCCTGGGGGCCTTCTTTCACCTGTCAGAGACGTATTCTAGAAGTCTCATTGTCTATCCCCAACCTTTCCAACATCATTTTCTTCACATCATCATAAGGGGTAAGGCCTAGGCGATTTGCTACCTGATAAGCGGCCTGTAGGTCGCCTGTCAACAATGGTCCCAAGTACTGACGCCACTTGTCGGCAGCCCATCCTGCTGCTCTTGCCATTCTTTCAAAATTTGCAAAAAGAAAGTCTGGGTCTTCCCCGCTCACATACTTTTGGAGGACCAATGAAGGAAGTGTGGTTTGGCTTCTTGATTGACCCAATGAATCAGCCTGTCTATTAAAGATGGCCTCCTGATTTTGGCTTTGCTCAGACATGTATTTGTGGAGTTTTTTTCGGTCCTCTTCGGCTATGGCCAAGAATCTTTCCGTGACCAGACTTAACTTCTCCTGTCCTTCTGCCATTTTCTGTATTGCGCCCTCCATCCTTTCTGATCCCACTTCTGACACCACGTCTGAGAGGGATGGGCGGAAGGAAAAGCGAGGAGGCTAAAGTATGGGATCAATTGTGACAGGATTTTATTCAAAGCCAACTCTTTGTGAATCAAATAAAAAAAAAAGAATAAAAAGGTATTGAGGATTCTTCTCTCCTGCAATCTTCATGTGCTTCCTTCTGGCGCGTAGTTTTCTCTTGAGGTGGTTGGACTTTCCCCCGGGTAGCCTCAGAAGTGAAACAGAAAAGGAGAGAAGGCGGTAAGTTCCCTGTTCTCATAAATCTGCTGAGAATCCTTCACCGGTTTCAAGATACACCCTTTGTGCTGTACAGAAAAGTAGTCAGCAGTGAGCATGAGGGTTTGTAGAAAACAAAATGGGAAGCTCGAAAATACGAGGAGAAGGTAAGGAAGCCTTCCGTTCCTCAAGGGAAGGACTAGGAGTGCGCAAGAGAACAAAAGGTGATAGATAGTGCTCGAGACAACACAATGTGGGCCGGTGCCGGGGTGCAAGTAACGGGGATAGTCGGTGTCCTACGAGGATATTTACAGTGCCCACTTTTAGCCCGCAATCACTCCCTCCCCCCTCCCATATCACGGACCGCGGTAGCCGCAACTCTCCGGAGTTGCGGCGTCTCGTTAGCGTCCTCCGGGGGTGTCCACCACTCTTCGGACCAGGTCTCCGCTCCTCCCGGCTTCAGGACGTCTTCGGGGTCAGCGTCTGGGCTTGGGTCCTCTCTTTGTCCTCGGTCTGCTTGGTACTGCTCCCTTACGCTGTCGTCTTCCTCGTGGCGCAGCGGCGTTCTCCACTCCTTCGCTTCAACAACGCCCGCTGTTCTTCTGGGATTCCCTCATATGTCATTGGTCCCGCCTCTTCTTCATTCGATTGGCTCTTGTATACCCTGAGCGTGGCTTCTCCCTGTATGAGAGAGGCAGTTGAAGGGATTAACTCTTTCTTTCCCTGTCTTTGTGTGACAATGTTGCCCTGCTCAGAGACGGTCGGAAGGAGGGCTATATCGGTCATGGAGGCGACCTCCTCACAGGGAGGTTTCTAAATTGATCTCTGGGTACGTTTACTCTTCCTTTATCAGCATTCCTACTAGTGTATGAGGCAACCTATTGGTAGTATAAGCATATTACTAGCTACTCTTACTTTATTGCAGCAGTGTTTTGCAACGCCATCACTGCTCCTAGCGTCAAGTCCATCACTAAAGGGATGTTTTAATGAATTATTGTGTGTGGTAATAATTCCCCTCAAATGTTTTGGGCTTTACTGGCTGGGCAGCACTATGAACCATTAGAACTATTTGCCAAACACTGTCAGACCTTTTGAATAAACGGTTGACAACAGATCCCTTGTGGTCCTTTACTCCTCTTTTTCTTATAGGTGGAATCAGCCTCTCTGCACTGCAGCAGGTGCAGTATTTACTGTTTAAGTGGGAACCCTGTCTCTTTACGCCTTTTTTGAGCCGCACATTCTTTGCTTATAGGGTAGGTACCAGCCTGATCCTGATGAAATGCTATTGACCCTCCTGGCATACTAGGCATAACACATGTTGACCTCACTCTACTACGCACACTATAGCTATTGGGGTACATTATCACCACAGATAGCGTCTCTGTTTTTAATGCTTTAAGGGACCACTACTTGTTTAAAGTCTCCTTGGTTTGCTTATACCCTTTCAAATCACCTCTTCGCCTTTCGCATTCATCATACAGCTTTATGAAGCACTCCATCAGAGAGCCACCAGTGAGGGAACCGTCAGGCATTGCAGCACCAGCCCGACAAGTAGCTCCCAGTGATGAGTGCACCTTAATAGGATCATTCGGATCACCCACAATCGTTCTGTTTGGACCTGCTGTTCCATTTATTAGCAAAACACACAAGGTGATGGACGGAATGTTGCACAATGGCAAAACATTCACCCCCAGTCACAGATCTGGGATGGGTATGCTCAGACGTGAGTCCCATGCTCTCCACACCACTGGAGTCAAGCTATCCTGGCTGAAGACTGCTGATAGCCAGAAACTGGTCCTAGGATGCTTGATTCTGGTCCAGGAAAGACATGGCTTGGCAGTTCGGGCTGGACTGTTCCCATGAGGCACAGGGTCAAGGCTGATTTTCATATGGCCATGTCTGAACTGGGGTGGTGTGGAGTGCAAAAAAACGATGGATTTAGGCCCAGATCTCTGTACTGTGGTGAATGTATTACATTGTTCTGCATTCTGTCCATCAATTGTTGTTTTTGCATTTGTCACCCCGAGTGGGATGGGTATGCTCAGATGTGAGTCCCATGCTCTCCACACCACTGGAGTCAAGCTATCCTGGCTGAAGACGGCTGATAGCCAGAAACCGGTCCTAGGATGCTTGATTCCGGTCCAGGAAAGACATGGCTTGGCAGTTCGAGCTGGACTGTTCCCATGAGGCACAGGGTCAAGGCTGATTTGCATATGGCCATGTCTGAACTGAAACAATGGCCCAGATCTCTGTACTGGGGTGAATGTATGACATTGTTCTGCATTCTGTCCATCAATTGTTGTTTTTGCATTTGTTCCATTTATTAGGGCCTGTACTGTCCCTTTCTTGAGAACTGCCCCCTCTGTGTTTACCATACATTGACTTTGGAGGAGTATGGATGCAAGATCTCTTTAAATATTACTTCTCGTACCTCCTTTTAATATTTCCTAATGCATTATTTGTGCACACCTTCACCTTCCCACATTGCCAGGACACTGTGGAGATTGAACAACAGTAACCAGGAGAATTAGATACAACAGAGCCTGTAGCTCCACCCTTCTGAACCCAGGCTATGGGTCTCTGTCCACTCCGTTATTTTTAGGTCAAGTACTTTCTGTTATTATTAACGCAACATCCTGACTGGCATGTGGTGCAAGATTGTGGTGGTCCCAGCTGATACACAAAGCATGCCTCCTCTATGAACCAGGTTCTGTGTGCAGAAAAGCAACATTCTGCATCAACTCCCATATCTCCTGAAGCAGTTTAGCAAAGCTTCTATTAGGACTCAACCGGATGAGGTCCTCCAGTGGTCTGCTGCGTGAGTATAACGTTACCATTTTTTGAATCAGTCTGCGTCACACTCTGCACACTGGTAACAAAAGACTTGCTTTAAGCAAACAAAGAGTTCCTGCTAGTTGACCATGGTTACGGGTTTTGAACAGTACTGTGTACCAGCACCTGTGACATTAACTAGGCAAGCAGTATGTGTAGGCCGAAGCCTTCGAGATAGCGCAACAATCTGATTTTCTAACAACATCTTGGGGAGGCTGTTTTAGGCTGTCCAGCTTAGGTTCGTCCCTTCCCTTGCCCAAATCCTATTTACTGTAGTCTTCCACCAGTACTGAATTTATGTAAACATACCTTTAAATCTTGCTCTTATCTTGTCACATTTGCTGTGCATTAAAAGACAGAGGTCAAATGTCAAGCTCTGTCTTCCAGGTAGCTTTGTGTTTACATTTCTTTCTCTGACTGACTACAAAGTGAGAGGAATTATTTAACAATCAGGCTGGCTATTAGGGGTGAGCTGCACAATGTTATTCTTTTTCAAGCACAAAACAAAATGTAAATGTCTATAAATAAACTGTGCAGATATTTCAGAATATGGAAAGCACAAATGAGCATGTGGGTAAAGGTAGCAAGAGACAAAGTGGCCCAGCACGGCACTGTGCCACATTTTGCAGAGCTGTGATGCGTCATTAAAAAAAAGCAGGGATGCAGCTGCATTTACAAGAATACAGCACACCTCTGTGTTTTTGCTTGTGCTGGTGCTAAAAATAGCTGCCAATACAGACACCCTTGCAAGGTTGCCTGTGTTGCAGGGATGATTAATTTTGTACAGGAAGGGGGTCTCTTCCTGCACACAATCAGAAATGATGTTTTGCTCTTTCTATGTGTGCTGCACAATGCAGCACACACAGAAAAAGCAAAAACGAGGAGAAATAAAAAGTATTTCTCCTCGTTGCACCAATCTAACACCTGCTTTTGCATGGTGTTAGTTTCTGGCGCTACCTCAGATTTACAGATCCTTGTAAAACTGGGGCACCGTCAAAAAGCAATGGGTGTTGAGGTTGAATGCCCGCAGCAACACCCATTGCAGGCCCCCTTTCATGCAGAAAACTCTGTGAAAGGGTACCATATTTACAAACCTGCGCCACTGTGTAAATATGGTGCAGGGCATTGCGCCACCTGAGCTTCATAGAAAGGGAAATTCTGGAGGCGCAATGCCCTTGTAAATATGCTCCAAAGAGAGGGAGAGGTACCAGAAAAGGACCAAGAGAGCGATAGGTAATTATGCAGATGCTAGATGGCATGAGAACAGCGTAAATGGAGGAAGACTATAGTTGGAGGAACTAGACTATATCCAGCAATTTCTACTAAAATGCAAGAAAAGGGAAAGAAAAAAGAATAGAAAAGATAACAAAAGGAAAGAAGATGAATATGAAGCAAATAATGATTTAGGGGATGACGTATTAGAAGAAATGTTGGCTACTCAACCCCTGCTATATGCAACCACAACTGAGAGTTCTGGAAGTAGTACCACAGTAAGCAGTACAGTAGCGACCGCTCCTGTAGAAAGAAGAGTGGTACACATTGCTCAGCGATCAATTGCTCCACTACCAATGGTTAATCCACCAGTTATACTTGTACGAATACAAGCACCACAAGTAGCGACTGTACAGACAGTGCCTAGACCAATTGCAATTATTCCAGTGAATATTAATTTAACTCCAGAGACACAGGGAGCTGCAGGAGGGTTACCTGTGACAGGATTTGTCCTGACTACACAGAGTTCACAAATTGTGGCATGGAGACCACCTCAGTCAGTCCAAGCGCTAGGAGATGTGGGAAGGCTCTCTCCTCAGCTTATGTTACTAAGGGTAACTGCACAAGATGGCCCTGGCAGTGAGCTCTTATTTATAGCAATGTCCGTTTTCAGACTATGTGCTGCCTCAGCCTGGTTAGATCCGCCCCCCCCCCCCAACTTTTCAGCAGTAGAAAGGTCGACTGTTACACATCTTTAATTTGGAAAAAGCACTTTATGAACAAGGAGGCAAAAAAGGCAGAATTAAAGGGCGGAAGATTTGGGATCCATTAAATGAATGGGTTAACATATTAACGCAGGAGGAGTAATCTGTGTATTATGTTTAAATATCTAAATGTAATCATGTGTCTTTCTCTTCTTCTGAATGTGTCTTTTTGCCCTATGTTATTTAGTTTTGCTCTCTGTTTTTCATTATTATTTATAACTATGAAAACATAGGTGTTTTGAAAAGGACTTGCGTTTTATATGGATTTAAGCTCCTTTTGCCTTTTTTCTTCTGTTTTGTGCATTTATAAAACAAAATATATTGAATAAAAAAAGAATAAAAAAAGAAAAGAGGTGGGGGAAGGATTGTCTTTATGACACCATTAGCTCAAGAGGAAACTAGCTTGTTTGAAAAAGGTATTTTTCCACCATGGTTTGAAGAAATCGTGGGTATCAAAAAGGCAGAAGGCTTAGTGCAAATAGCTAACCCAGAACCTGAGATAGAGAGGTAACGAAATATTCCACAATTGAAAATTGAACTAGAGGAAACTATTAGGTGATGTTTGGAGTTAGAATACTTGAGCAACTATTAAAAAAAATAATTGATTTATTTATGCAAAGAAATTACAAGACAAACAGCAACTACACTTGAAAATGTACTGAATTGGCTCAGAAATATGATGGGGGAATTCCAAAAAGGTCTCATTTTACCAGAAGAGCTATATAGTACATTTGGAAGATGTTGCATTGGATGTATGACATTACAACGCATGCTTTTACCACGCATGCCTTTACAACGCGGTTTTTACAACGTATGCCTTTTCAACGCATCGTGCTTTGGGGCGCTGGATAGTGAATAGTTTAATTTACTATTCCAACTCCAGTCCCCGTGGATAGGTGGGAAGGTGTTGGATAGTAAATAAACCTATTCCCTATCCTAGAGCGCCCCCCCCCCCCAGCACAATGCGTTGTAATGGTTTGCGTTGTAAAAGTTGTGTCGTAAAAGCACTGCGTGGTAAAAGTTGTGTTGTAAAGGATGTTTCCCTTGCATTTATGAATATGCACCCAGCATTAATGCAAATGCACATTATTGAATTAATAAAATGCATTAATAAATTGAGTGATTTTGAAAAACTAAATAGGCATAGAAATTTGAAAAACAGACAGAATTAGGGAAAGCCAAAAGGAAGAGGGAGTTTCAGCTTATCCCCTAGTGGGAGGAGTGTATGTACATTTGCTGAAGTGCTCTTACAGCATTTATGAATACTTTTTCAAAATTGTGAGATAAGCCTGTGCAGTGGTACATACAAGTTGAAAGATTTGTGACAATTGAAACTGTTGTGGGCGATTTGAAGACTCTATTCAAAATCGTGGTGCCAAATGATTTGTGGGCTGAATGTGAGACTGCTGTACAATGCCCACGAGATGAGCCACTGAGAGATGGAGGTGCAAATGCACCATCTCCCATAGTTATGGAAATATATAAAGCAGTGATTGTTTTATGTAAGGCCGAGTGCAACCTAAAGGTTTAGAGTGGGTAAAAATAAATCAAACTACACAGGCGGCAAAAGAAACAGTTCATGAATATTATGAACATTTGTTGCAGGTTTTTCAAAAGCACAGTGGAAGAAAGTATCCTGAAGAGAAGGATATGGGGATTTTTGTGTACCAGTTTGTGTTAGATTTAAGATAAGCAATCAGTTCGCACATAACAGAGTGTAATCTGTTAGCAGAATAAGTTGCTTGATTAGACCATGCAAAATGCAAAGTATTGCAGTGATGTGTTAGAAATGAAGCAGAAAAATATTAAGGAGAAATTTATGTTGGCACTAACAAAATTGGATCAGCAAGGTTTTCAGAATACCTCTTTTGCAGGAAATCCCTGAGAAATGCAAAGTGTTGTTGTTCCTAAGATGGGTTTTCAAGGACATCCTGGAGGAAATCAATGTGTTGTTGTTCCACAGATGGGGTTTCTGGGAAATTGTGGAGGATTTGGTGTTCCCCAAGGTAGAAGTAGAGGAGTACCTATTGATCCAGGTTCAGGAATAGAGGTTTCTGCATTGAAAAATATGTCTCCTTGTCACATCTGCCAAAAGGGCGGGCATTGGAAGCAGGAATGTAGGTTTAATCCTGATAATGCTAATTTAAATATTTCTAATTTTCTAAAAGTTCTGATGATACAGGTTCCACAGACACAAATGGTCCCGCAAAATATGGAGAACCCAAACTTTTATGTAAACCAGTTGCCAAAGGCAAACCAAAATACCTTCCAGAATATTAATCAGAATGCGGTAAAACTGTTCCAAAATGCAGGTCAGCTACTTAATCCACTGTTAGAACTATAAAAGTCTCAGACCTTCCCCTCTCTGGAAAGAAGATCCAAGTTCTAGGAGTTTCAAATTGACAGATTACGAATTCAATTTCAGAAGAGGTTCCTGTAAAAATAGGGCCTTTTGAAGAAAAGCATCAATTTGTGACTCGAGCCCTGTAAATCTGTTAGGAAGAGCTTTGTAATGCAAGTTGAAACTTAGAACCTATTGTACACTGGGCGGTGTTGAGCTGCAGACAAATAATAAAGGATTTAAAATGATGCAACAAAAGACAGCTGTAGAATTATTCACTTTAATGACAATTGGAGAATGGCCTCCTGACTTAAAACGATCTGTGAATCCAGAAGTAGGGACATCTCACAGGAAAAGATATTGGATTGATTAAGGTAGTGGAACCAGTTCAGATCACTATCAAAAAGAATGCGGGCTTTCCAAGAACCCCACCTTATCACTTATGACTGATCCCTAGAGACAGTTCAGGAATAATGCATGTAATAGAAGACATGTAACAGAAATTAATTCTGAGAAAATGTATTGGAAATCCATCAATCTCTCCAATCATGGGTTTACAGAAATTAATGGAAAATATTGGATTGTACTGGACCTGAGGAAAATTATTAAAATTGTGACCACATGTTGTCCTGTGGCAGCAAATCCAGACACAATTCTGCTTCAGATTCTTTGTACTACAGAATGGTTTACAGTCATTGATCTTGGTCAGGCATTTTTATCGGTGCCATTACATGAAAATAGGCAGTTTCTCTTTTAATTTGTGTTTCAGAAGAGAGTTTTGGCATGGTGCTGAGTCCCACAAGGGTATACAGAGAATCCATCATTTTTTAAGCAGATCCTGAAAAAGAATCTGGCATTATTACAGATTCCATATAGATCAGTACTAGTCCAATTTATCGATGACTTGTGGCTTCAGAAACACGAAAAGCTTGAACACAATATACTATTACTTTTTTAAATCACCTGGCTGAGAATGGACATAAAGTGTCCCCAGGGAAACTGCAGTACTGTCAGAAAGAAGTTCTATATCTGCGACACATCATTGAAAAAGGAGCTTCAAAGGTGTCACCAGAGAAAGCTGAAGCAACTTTCCAAATGAATCCATCTCAAACACAGAAGGAAGTCAGGATAATTCTAGGAATGGTTGGCTACTGGAGAAAGTGGATTCCCAACTTTTCCTAAGTGGCTAAGCCTTTACTGAGGCTGACACATAGGGATGTGTCTGATCTGCTTCCATGGGACAACACATGTTTCAAAGCTTTCCTAGAGTTGAGAGACTTTGTTGTGCCCCAGTCCTTAGAATGCCAGATTTACAGTAAAGCGTTGTTTCTTTTTTGCAGAGAGAGGGAGTGCTGATCTCTCTCGCAGTGCTGACACAGATGCATGGAAATACTCATAAACCTGTGGCATATTTTTCTAAAACCCTTTATCCTGTTGCCGCAGATCGGTGGCATATTTTTCTAAAACCCTTAACCCTGTTGCTACAGATCTGCCCGGCTGTCTTAAAGCTGTTGTTCCAGTAAGCACTAGTCTGAAAAAGAGTGAAAGCATAGTGATGAGATATCCAATAACTGTAATGGTCCCTCACTCTAGGAAGCTTCTATTGTTAAGCGTGAAAACACAGCACATGACATATAACAGGATGACTAAATATGAACAGAGGATTTTGTCCTCTAGAATATCATCATTAAGTAATGCCAGACATCTAATCCTGCAACATTGATGTTTATATAAATGATGATGTTTGTGATGAACTTGAACATGATTGCCTAGATGCCATAGATTTATGCAAAAAGCCTAGACCTTGTATAAAAGATGAACCCTTGATTGAGCCAGATTATGACATTTTTGAAGATGGCTCGTGCATAAGAGATAATGAAGGTACCATAAGAGCATCTCACACTGAATGTACAATAAATGATGTTGTTGAGGCTCCCTGGCTTTAAGGGGTTACCTCAGCACACGTTGCAGAATTGACTGCTCTTACTAAAAAATGTTGTGTAACTGCTCAAATGAGTAACCATATTTACAGATAGTCAGTGTGGTTTTGGTATTGTCCTTGATTTTAGGCAATTATGGCCATAAAGAGGTTTCATTACTTCTTCAGGAGCCCCAATTGGAAACAGGTTGCAGGTGAAGGATTTAGTAAATGCTCTGCAGTTGCCAGTTGAAATTGCAATTAAATGGGCAGTCATCGAAGTGTGAATGGCTACATAGCCATAGGAAATGGGTATGCAGACTCAGTAGCACAGTATTGTGCCTTGTTGGACTGCACATTTAATGGAACTTCCACATGTGAGTCTGAGGAAGAAATTAGCTTTTCAATGTTGATGAGAGTGACAGATACCTGGGACAAATTGGAACATGTACAAGAGACTATTTCAGAGTCAGAACAACAGGGTTTTATTAGAACAGGTTGTGGAACTTCCACATGTGAGTCTGAGGAAGAAATTTACTTTTCAATGTTGATGAGAGTGACAGATACCTGGGAAAAATTGGAACATGTACAAGAGACTATTTCAGAGTCAGAACAACAGGGTTTTATTAGAACAGGTTGTACGAAAAATGCAAATGACATTTGGATGTCTGCTGATAAGAGACCAGTGTTACCTGATAGTTTGTTGTTTCCAATGACACAATATTTGCATGGTTACACATATTTAGGTAGGGACGCAATGACTAGATTATTTTGTCAGAGTTTGTACAATCCCATATTCAGGATGTTAGCAAAAGAGGTTTGTCACAGATATGTGACATGTCAACAAATGAATGCAGGGAAAAGGACACATTGTCATATAGTTACTGCTTACCTATATACCGTGTTAAGAAAGCATGAGCTTATTAAATGTTTAAACACCATTTTACCTTTTGCTGCTTCTGCACACAACACATAATTGTTGTTTTAGCTTTCAGCCTAGAAGAGCGTTATGATTTATACGAGAATAATATGTTATTGCTCTGATAACATTGCTTAGTAAAATGGTGTCTGTACAGTGAGTGCTGAAGCCTTTGAGGTTAACTAAACACAGTGTTGCTGTAAGGTCTGATCTTCGCACTTTCCTAGACATAACATAAATGCAGCTGCTGCCAAATCTGGCTTTAGGCGCGTTTTATATTGCTTTGCTAAGAGCACACAATACACACTTGATGCTGCTTCGCATACAGAGAGCTGGTGGAAGATGATGTGATCCTCTGCCACTGAGATATTGAGGTATGGGCCCGCCCTGCTAAAACCCAAAAGAGACCTTCTTAGATATAATATAATATGTAAGTTAGGGAGGATGAGAATTAGGTGTTGTTAACCCCTATTCATTTCAACATTTTAGCATTTTGTCACCTTTGCCTTTTATGGACTAGTAACTATGCTGATAGCTTTGCTTCTTATAATATGTTTGCTTGTATTATCTAAGATACTGCGTTTGAGAACTCTACATTCGTAAATAAATATTTCAAATGTGCATGAGTCCTCATTTACTCCATGTTCTGGTTTGAAATGATTGCATAACGAAAGAGTGTTCATGTGTTCCACGTGACCTGAGGTATTCTAAGATTATGTTCTGGTTTGTCTAAACATTGGGAGTTTGTTATGACCAATGAGACACTGTAGCTAGCTCGGTAAGGGGATTTTGGGTACTAAGGTGAGTTTTGGGACATCCTAATTCACTGAGGTTCCAAGTCTCTATGCACAGTTCTGTAGGAGAACAGGATCCCTGCTACATGGCGCCCAACGGTTGGTGGTCTTATATCATGACACTCGAGTAGTATATCATTCAATCCTTAACCCCTTCACTGTCGTTTCCGGAAAACGGTGGTGTCAGAAAAAACTACCTATTTATGTGCTAGGTCTTTTCAAGCTTGATTCTTACTAAACGGTTTCCTTGAATTACTACCCAGTTGTGCTGTAAAGTTTACTTTGTTCCTTTCTCTTTCTGTGCCGTCATGGCTGATGCCGTGGACATTCCGCAGCATAGTCGCATTGCGGTGCGCAATCATTTCCTGACTTACAGTGTCCCAAGGGAAGGCATGGCCGTGATCATGGTGGTGAGTGCCGAGACGGCATACCCATACGAAATCTTTTATTCGTGGGTGACATTCCCTGCTGTTGACGGCACTTCGGGTGTGTTCCACACTTACAATCCCTCTCCTGTACCGAATGAATATACACCGTACAGGGCACAGGAAGTTCCTATTGATGTTCGGCAGCATCGTGTTTGGTTTGGTGGCACCCTCCCACATACTTTACAAGCCCCGAGGTTAGGTCTTTTGTCCATTTCAGGCGCAAATTGGCCTGTTTTGGCTGGGTTTACTCCTCATCCTCTACACGGAAATTGTTCCGTGGTTGAACTTCGTAGACTACATGTAGTCTCCATTAGCGTTATTTGAGCATTGGTGCAATACATAACCCCTAATCTTCCGGGTGGGCCACCGGGGGGTGCGGCGCATGTGGCTGGACAAGGCGGTATGAAGCTCAGTCCCGTGATGGTCAATGCTGTAATGGGCAAGCGTCCCCAGGATAAGGATGACATTTCCTTTCTGGCTTGCCGAGAAGTTTGACCAGCTGGAAGCTGTATTTCCCAACACGTCTCCCGGTGAAAAACACCGTATTTTGACGATTAGTATGCCTAAAGATTTGACCTCTGAAATCGGTGACTGTGAGTCCTGGGGTAAAACATTTGCGGCGGTCTATGTGAGGTGTTACGGCACTCCGTCCATGGCTGTCCTGCCCACGGTCCTGAAGCGTGTTCAAGATGAGCACGGACCTGAGGCTGCGGTTGAATTGGGTATGCACCTGTGTGGCACCTTTGATGTAGTTTGCGATCTCATTTTTGCTAATGTCAAGAGGGATGCAGTGAACTTTCAGGTTGTTAATGCTTTGGCTGCGATTCCCGATGCCGAGAAACCCGGGCAGCTGGCGAGAATTATTGTGGCCGCTTATAAAACCGTTGGTCGCAATAGTAAGGGTCTTAAACCTTTTTCAACTAAAGAAAAAACGCAATCCCAAGGGCAGAAGTCTGAAACGGACGTTCAGCCCAAGTCCAAGAAACAAAATTGGCCTAAGAAACAAAAACAGGGGAAGCAACAGAAACAGGAGTCTCGTCCTGCCTCTCCGTTGCCTGCGCCCACAGAATGTGTTAATGATTTGCGCGATTGCGCACTGATTAAATCACCTGATAGGTTTCAGGTTTCTGATCAACGCTCTCCTCGTTCCTTTCAGGACTCATCGGCCTCGGCGACCGGTGGTGGAGGAGGCGGAAGGGGTCAGGTGGCCAGCAAGGATGTGATCAGCCCCGCCCGAAAGAAGGTGCAGGAAAGCAGGACGGCTCTACGCCGAAAAGACCTCAATTTCAAAAGAAGAGAGTCGCCGCTTTAACAGCGAAATATGCCACAGATAGTGAGAACGCGGCTTCGGAATTTGACTTCAGCTCTGACCTTGCTGGACAGCACGGCGTAGATTACCATAGTGCGGGAGGCCCTGCGTCCACTACTGAAGGTAACAGCGACTGACTGTTATGTTGTAATCGAAACAGCTGATACTAGAGTTGCTACCCCTGATAGAAATTGTCCTGTTAATTGAAGGTGACATACAACGTACTCTAAAAGGAGTATTTTGGGAAAATCTTTCATCTATGTATGACATTTTGCTTTCAGAGGCTGACTGGCCCCCACCTTTTGTTCTCGCAGCTCCGCGAGGGGAGGAGGTGATCCTCCCCAGTTTCGCGCACATGGTCTCGAAAGAGCATGCACTGAATTTTGCAGAAGAGTGGGCTAAGGCTCCAGCGTCGGCTCTGTACCGTGCACACTGTTGTTGGGATAAATTTTCCCCGAGCCACGAAATTCCTTTACGGTCTCAGCCGCAGCCTCAACCTCAATATCCCATTCGACGAGAAGCTAAGGCTTCCGTCGCTGCAATCCTTGACCAATTGGAATATCAAGGTGTGATTGAAACATGTATGTCACCTATGAATAACCCTCTTTTTACTGTAATCAAGCCCGATGGTTCGTATCATTTGGTGTTGGATTACCGGCATTTAAACTCGCATTGCTGTACCTGTGCAGCACAGAATACTCACGGCTGTGCCTTAGTGGATAGTCTTGTGCGTTAGCATTTTAAGACCACACTTGACATATCCAACGGTTTTTATGCCCATCGTTTGGATGGTCCGAGTTCCCAATGGACCTCCTTTACTTGTGGCGGTGTCTTGACATATCCAACGGTTTTTATGCCCATCGTTTGGATGGTCCGAGTTCCCAATGGACCTCCTTTACTTGTGGCGGTGTCCAGAACAATTTTGACGTTTACCTATGGGCTATAAGAATAGTCCTGGGATTTTCACCGCCGGCATTGTCTCTCTTCTAGAGAGAGTCGACACTGATGCATGCTCGTATGTGGATGACATTTATCTCACAGACGACGAACTTTGGGAGCATCTGTGTCACGTTGACCGTTTAATTTGTAGCTTTGCAGACATGGGTTACAAATTAAATTTTACAAAATCGCACATTGCAGAGTATACAGTGTTGTTCTTGGGCTACGAGCTCAACGATGAAGGTAGAGGTTTGGCTCCTCACTTCCTGGAGAAATGCGCACAACTGCGCGCTCCGACAACTCTGAAGAAATTACAGTCTTTACTGGGTTTTTTTTAATTTCGGGAGAACATACATTCCGGAATATGCCCAGCGTATCAAGCCTTTGTATGCTTTGATACAACCAACCTTTTCCAAATCATGCTGGCTGCCTGAGCACTCAGCTATTTTGCAATCTTTGCAGGCTGATCTGCTAGCTTCAAAATTCTTACTGACTCGTGATAACCACACCAACCTGGTGATAAGAATCATCCCTGGGCCGGTGGGTTTCACGTACCTCACTTTTAATGAAGGAGACACAGTACCTATTGCTTACAAGTCACACTTGTACACTTCGGCTGAAATGCGATTTTCCACTGTGGAGAAAGTTTTAACAGCTGTACAGATGGCGATTCTTAAGGAACGGGCTCTGTCACAGGGAAAACGCATGTTGGTTGTTACACCGTGTCCTGCCTTAGAGGCAGTTACGAAAGCCAGTGTACCAAATTCGAAAGCTTTGCACCCTCAGTGGATACAATGGGCTGCTTTCTTGACGTCCTCAGATGTCACGTTTGTTTTTGACGCCTCATTACGGTCGCAGGAGTATTTACAGTATGAATTCGTTCATCCAGCTCCTTTAGCTATGCGGCCTTTGGAGGATTTCCATTGCCTCATTTACGCTGATGGTTCGGCGCAGGTTGCGCATGGCTCTAAACATGCCAACATTTCCACATGTGCCATTGTGGTCGGTGCCATGGTGAACGATGAGTTCAAGTCCAGAGTCGTACATATGCAGACTCTAGGAGACTGCACTGCACAATTGTCAGAACTTCGGGCTCTTTTGCTTCAATTGGAGTACGCGGATCCTAGTGTGACGACTCTTATTGTGAGTGATTCCTATTACTGTGTCCAGTCTTACAATGAAAACTTGTTCTTTTGGATTCAAAATGACTTTCGTGATTCCAAGGTTAGCACAATAAAACATAAAATGATCTGGGTTCGAGTGGCTGAGCTTAAAGAGCGGTTGCCACTTGTGTTTGTAATTCATACTCTTGGCCACCAGCGTGTTGGAGTTCCCGCTGTGGGTAACTCGCTTGCTGAAGAGGCAGCGAAATCAGCGGTATCTACATATTTGGTTGCAGCAGTTACACAGTCCAAAAGTAAGATAGATGATGACATCTTGGCGGCTGTTGCTGCAACTGAGAAGGGAGGTAAATGTCCTATGGGATTCCCTTCGAAGTACACATACCACTTAAGTCCCGATAAGGTTCCTTATGTGAAACTTCCTGGGGTTGGGGATAGGTTGATTCCCAACTCGGACCGCAGAAATACATTGATCACAGCGGCGCATGAAGGTGTGGCGTCTGCGCATGCGGGCGTTTCGGCCACTGTATCACAGTTACAACAACGTTTCTGGTGGCGGGGACTGTACAAACAGACGCGCGATTATGTCCTTCAATGTGACATTTGCCAGCAGATTAAGCCTTCAACTGCTGCGCGTCCGCCGCAGACACAGTTGTACATATCTAATAAACCACTAGGTTGCGTTTTTTTAGATCACTGCGGTCCTTTTTCTTCTGATACTGCGTATAAGTACATCTTAGTAGTAGTTGATTCATGCACACGCTTTGTGTGGGTCTGGCCCCATCGCAGCGCTGATTCACGGACTGTTATAAGAGATTTGCGTGTCTTTGTAGGGATTTTTGCCTGTGGTACCTTCCATTCGGATCAGGATCCGGCTTTCGCCTATAGGGCGTACAAGGATGCCATGATTTTGATGGGGGTCCAAGTCAAGTTTTCGTCTCCATACAGACCTGAGGGTAATAGTGTAGTGGAACGGATGAACCGTGACTTAAAGCAATCATTGACAGCTCGAGTTATAGGCACTGGCAGAAACTGGCTGGCCCATCTCAATGGCGTGCAGTGTGCTCTTAATAATCTCCCTAGAAGGTCTCTGGGTGGGGGGACCCCATACGAGATGCTCTTTGGTATCAAGATGTATTTCCCGGACCTTGACGGTCTAGACTGCGTGGCCCGAGCTACGGCCTTTGATGTAGATGAACATTGCAATGTTTTACAGGATCTACAAAAGACGAGAGACAGTCTTGCAAAGGAACATTTGCCCTCCACATCGGATGATGCGTTGCAGATCCCGGTAGTTAGCTGGCTACCCCAAGTTGGAGAACTGGTTCGAGAGAAGATCGATAACAAGAAAGAATTTGGTCCTTCCTATCGAGCTCCGGTTCCAGTGTTTGGCGTGAAGGGCACAATAACAGTCATTTTATCATCACTTCCAGGTCGTAAGGAAAACAGGTTTATCTCAATTGACAATGTCAAGATACACAGAGTGGCCGATTCTTCTTAGTATGACACCGGCGGTCTCCTGTCCTTCGAGTGTGAGAAATTCTGTTTTGGCCACTGCTTCTAATCCTGAGCCAGAGGTGGCCATCGAGATGCCTACAATTTACAGTCCTTTATTAAGTACCTTGCCTGGTACTAGCGTTGATGAACTCGATTACACTTACCCAACTGACTTATCTATGCCTGATTTGCAAACACGTTTGGCCACTGAATCCAGATTTTCTTTTGAGACTATTTCGCATAACTCAAAAAAGCCCTCACGTTTTGCAATTTATGCCAGTTTATTTAAAAAGCATTTTTTGATCGCCCTTGGACATATATTTGGCTGATACTTTTTTCAATTTACCTTTTTATGTCAATTGGTTTTGTATTTTATTTTTTTCGAATTGTCAATGGACACTATGTCGAGGAGAGAACATGTATTCGGCATCTGAGTGGAACTTTGGCCCCCCTTTCCTCATCGCATTCAGCACACAGACTGAAGAGAGACTTAACTTTTGTTAACATCACTGCTTGGCCTGTCCTTGATGGTATTGTGTGGGATGCAGTTAAGTTTCAAATCCATGGCCCAACTGAAGTTTTTAATGTTCCTAATGTTCTCAGAGTGAACATGGGGGATGTAGTAAAACAAAACATACGTTCTGATGATTTGTTGCGTGCTTATCTAGGATCCTGATCGATACTGTGACCTTATGCCCCTATTCGGCTATAAATCCATTTATTCCCTATATTGGCATAACCGTTCGAGTGCAATATTCAGTAACTCATCTCTGGCCTCACACGAACAGAGCCACATTCCAGAATAGCTTTCTCTGCCACTTCCTTTGCAACCAATTAGTGCAATGACAGAGCAGAAGTCACTATCTGAGATTCCTAGATTAACACTCTGAGTTCTTCAACAAGATAAAAACTCAGCAAACCTGGAAATCCCTGCTTGCTGTGTTTTGATTAGTAATAGAACTCTAATGAGCACTGATAGACGATCACTTCCTAGTGACATCTTATTGACGTCTTATGTCCAGCAAACCTACGTCAAACAAGGCACCTTTCAGGTATAAATACTACCAACGTGGCCTTAAGCAAGTCCCCTGTTGCCCGTCGCCTGAAGCTGCTGTTATGCTGAAGATATCATAGCTGCTATCGCTACTGCTATCGCTGCTAACTAGCGAACGATGGTGTGGTGAACTTAGGAGCTGAACAGCCGTCCCCTGCAAGAGCCCAGCAGATGCAAGCTGCCCGCGGACGCTGTCCCCCCTCCTTCTCCTCCTCGACGCGCTGAAGAAGAGACGCTGCCTTTCTCCTGCCGAGAAATCCAGCTCCAGCGTTTCTGGTCTACCCTTGCGGGTGACTGGGATATCGAGCCCTGAGGGAGATACCAGACCTCCATCATTCTATTCCAGAGGTATGGTGTTGACTAAACCCTTGAGAGAGAATTCTTGAAGCAAACCTTGGCAAAACCAACTTAACTTAAAGCTACTTACTTACTCCCCTCCCAAGTATTAGGCTTAGGTCAGGTACACTGGGGTAGGCGTTGTTAGAAGCACCAGTTGAGTATTTTAGCCTAATGTATATATGAATGTATATATGTTTTATTACTTTTAAAACTTTGTATGGCTAAGAAACCATATCAATGCTTTTACAGTATTATTTCGCAATACTTATCTTACTGTACATACTTTTTATAATAACAAGTCTTGCAATTGTGGCAATTCATTTCTCTTGTACGAGAAGAAAGACTGTTCAATAAATGTTAACCCTCTATTGACAAACGCCCGTCTCTCTATTCTCTACATATTGTGAAAGTAAACTGCACCAACCTGACTGAGTAAAATAACTGTCTATTGTTTCACACGACCCTAGAGATTGACTCTTGATCTGAGGAGCAAAGTTGTCATGTTGCACGGTTGTTGGAAAACTGAATCCCTTCTTGTCTGTGCCAGGGAAGCTGATCACTTCCTATTTCAGTCAAGAAAGTTTCCAGTGACCTCTGAGCTAGTTGGTAACAAACCCAATTAAGTTTAGCATAGTCAGTGGAGGCCTGGAAGATCCGCACTTCTACGTCGATACTACTGTTTATGGTATTCCAATGCGCAGCGCCTATTGGGAAAATGGGAACTACGCTACATGGCGCCCAACGTTTGGTAAGGCGATAAACTAACGCAAGACGTTAAAGTAACTCAGTCGTGCATATTTCACACAGACCCCTTTCTCCCGTAAATACTCCAATAGACGTCTGGAGTGGGTAAAAGGTTAAAATCCGCCCGAACTCAGTAGGAAGAGATTCCTATGTAAAGCTCTGGTTTATTCAACGTTGAAGGATACAGTGTTCCGAAATATTGTGCACCTAATCTTTGTCTCCTTGGAGACCTACTCTGCAAAACCTGCATTTATAAAATGTCAGACTTAGAAAACGGAACCACTGGGGGCGCAGCAGATGCGACTCAGCAGGGTCCCGAAGACACAGACCCGGAAGCAATTATCATCCTGGTCCACTTAAGAAAATCTATAACTTTAAAACTTATAGAAAACGGACTGACACCACAAGGTGGTACAGTAATTTTCGTGATAGAGGCACACGAATATCGGCGGACAGAGGTATTCTATTCATGGATAAACTTTCCAGCGGCAAACGCTAGAACAAAAGAGTTTCACTATTACAAAATAGAGGAACCTCCGGAAGAGTACGCTCCTTTCGAGGAGACTGAAATCCCACTAAAATTCCAAGAGCACCTGCTCTGGTTTAATGGCGCCCTAAAACATAATGATCATATTACCAGGCTCGGGTCCACTAGGTAGACCAGGAGAAACGTGGCCAGTTCTAGCCAGCTACACACCACATCCGGACATTGCAAAAATGTCTAGAGAAGAGCTGTTAGTACAGCTAAAAACATTAATAAAAATACATAGGCAATAAGTCCAATATGCAATGCGGACTGCAACAGTCCAGCCAGCTGTTAATGTACCACAGCTGACCCCTCATCAGGGGAACACTAATAAAATTACACCACAGAACATACAGTCATGTCTTGGTAAAACACCCGTAAAACGGGAACAAATTCCTTTCTGGTTAGCACAGAAAATCACTCAAATAGAGGCAGTATTTCCTGATACTACCCCTATAGAGAAACACAGAATCTTGACCATCTGCCTTTCTATGGGAATCGCACCACACGTGGAGGACTGCGACACTTGGGGTACAGTCTTTGCTTCCATTTACACAAAAACACATGGTGTTCCGTCTATGGCGGTAATACCAGAAGTGCTAAAACAGATTCAAAATGAATACGGTCCAGAGCCCACTTTAAATCTTGGTATGAAATTACTGAAAGACTTCAAGCAGGTCTCGGCTATATTATTAGCCAACATAAAGGGAGAAGCAGCATCTGTGGCGATCCGCCAGAAATTGAAGGAAACAGATATAACAGATCAGCCAGTTGAGCTTGCCAGAATCATAGAAAAATGCTATGAAGAATTAGGTAGAGACAGCTTGGGTGGGAAACCAGTAAAACCCCCAACTGTTCGAAAATCCTGAAAAATTATTTATTAAAAATAATTTAAACACTCCTAAAAAGAGCTGGGATGGAAATAAACAATCCACTCCCAAGGAAAAAGTTTTCCAGTCCAGAGGAAGGTCTCCTCGACGGAGGGAAAGAACTCCGACTCGAGAACACCAGTCTCCCCAGAGGGAGCCCTCTGAGAAAAGATATAACCTTAGAAATAGGGATAATCTGAAAAAACCTGATAGATATCAAAGTATTGATACACGTCCCTCTCGATCTTTTTCGCAGAAATCGGAAAGAAGAGGACGGTCAGACCCAGGAGAGCAAACCAAGTCCAAAGACAAGTAACCTGCTCAGAGTAAAAAATCTCAATTTCCAAAAAAGAAGGTAGCCAGTATTAGAGTAATCAACCATGCCGAGAATACTGAGGACACAGTTGAAAAACGGGGAGTGGGCATTGACAATGTTGGACAGTGCAGCAGAAATCAGTATAGCCCGCAAGATCCTGATGAGTCATCTGGAGACAGTGGACACGAATGAATACATTCAGGTTGAAACTGCCGACACCAGACTTAGCGAGCCCCATAAGATGTACGAAATAACATTGCGTATAGAGGGTGATAAGACTAGGAAAATAAAGGGTCTATTTTGGGATAAACTCTCAAAAGGCTATGATATTCTGTTAGCTGAAAAAGATTGGCCCCCAGAGTTTGTCAGGGAGTGCCCTCGTGGCGAAGAAATGATTATGCCTGCCTTCTCGAATCACATCCCGATTCACAAAAAATATACATATGCAAGGAAATGGGCAGTATCCCAAGCACCGGCATTATATAAAAATCATGTAGGATGGGATGAGGACTCTCCTCCTCACAAAATCCAATTAAAAAGTGAACCAACTGCCCAACGGCAGTATCCCATTAAGCAAGAAGCTAAAAAACAGGTCAGGGAGATCTTAGATAAACTTGAATACCAGGGGGTGATTGAAACATGCACCTCTCAAATGAACAATCCTTTGTTTCCTGTCTCCAAGCCAGACAATTCATATCGTCTAGTTTTGGACTACAGACACCTTAATGCATGTTGTAAAACATTTGCAGTACAAAACTCCTATAGTGCAGCCCTAATGAATAACATAGTTAGGAAAAAATATAAAACGACATTAGACATATCTAATGGTTTATTTCGTCAAAACATTGCACCAGAAAGCAGATATTTGACCGCTTTCTCAGCATTTGAGTCGCAGCAAAAATTCTGTCGACTCCCACAGGCGTTCAAGAACAGCCCAGGACTATTCTCAGCTAGGGTAACAGAGTTACTACAAATATATGATGATGAGGCATTATCTTACGTAGATGATATTTATCTCACAGACGACGACTTGGATACTCACTTGATTAGAGTGAACACCATTATACTTGGGTTCGCAGCAGAGGGTTACAAATTCAACTTTAAAAAGTCTCGAATTGCCCATCTGACAGTACTATTCTTAGGGTACGAATTATCAAGTGAAGGAAAAAGCCTAGCGGACAACTTCTTAGAGAAGTGCGCTGTACTCCAAGCTCCAAAAACGCTGAAGAATTTACAATCCATACTAGGTTTTCTGAATTTCGGAAGAACTTACATTCTAAATTACGCAGGGTTAAACCTCTCTACGAACTAATTAAACCTGATTTTAAACAAATCAATTGGACTCAAAAACACACAGAAATTTTGAGATCACTGCAAACAGACATGTTAGCTAAAACTAAATTAGATACACGTGACAATACACGCGGTCTTGTAATCCGAGTCATCCCAGGAAGATGCGGATTCACGTATCTGACCTCTAATGAGGGAGAAAAGGTACCAATTTCAATTAAATCTCACTTGTACACACAAGCAGAAAAAACATTCAGTCTCACAGAAAGAACTGTGAAAGCAGTGCAAATCGCATTAGCAAATGAACGAGAACTAGCACACGGCAAACGGATTAATATCCTCACAGCGGAATCCGCCTTCGAGGCGCTATTCAGCCCAGTAAACCTGCCTACAGTGTCACTGGATCCTAAATGGATACAGTGTGTAGATTCTCTAGGAGCGGAAGATGTGAGATACTATTTCGCTCCGCAATTTTAAGAACTGAATGATTTAGAATATGAAGAAGAATATCCTCTGCCAATCGAACTTCTGCCTCTCCCACAATACGCCTGTATAATCTATTCAGATAGATTAGTACAGCATTTCAACGTAGAGAGAAAATCCTACAATGCAGCCTGTGCGATTGTTAAAGGTCGTTGGCTGTGCGGTAAATTCAGACCGGAAGTAACAAAAACTGAATCATTGAGAAACTGTTCGGCTCGAAGAGCTGAAATCAGATGTTTGAAGATGGCGATCGAAAATGCAGAACGTGAATTCCCGACACTTATCGTGTGCGATTCTCATTTTTGCGTCAACTCTTACAACAATAAACTGCAGAGGTGGATTGAAAACGACTACAAAGATGACACAGGTGCCACAATAAAGCATAAATTGCTCTGGAAACAGGTAGTTCTTTTACAGAAAGAACTACAAAAGACTCACGTGATACACGCGCAGAGTCTTCAACGTGATGGCGTTCACGTTGCAGGGAATTCATTGGCTAACACAGCCATAGCGGAAGCAACTAAACCGGCTTCCGTAGCCACAGAAAAGCGTACAGAAAAATACATAGACGGGGAAACCATGCTGGCAGTAAAAACGACCGTAAAAAAGGCGACTGTGCAGCACTGCCCGTGAACTATCCACTCAATTATGCATACGTAATCGATGCAAACTCCGTTCCTTTTGCTCGAATCCCTGGAGTGGGGGATAGGGTAATTCCAAACATGAACAGGAGAATATTTTTAATAGCAGGCGCACACATGGGATTGGGTCTGAGACACCGAACAATCAGGGACTCTCTGAGAGAGTTAGAATCAGTATACTGGTGGCCAGAAATGAGTGAAGGCATTCATGAGTTTGCAAACAACTGCTACCGGCTACCAATCAGAAAAAGCGTAACGCTGCCTACACCCCATCCTGCGTCCTATTAAACAGTTAAGGCTAAACACACTTAAAAAATGTGGCCCCAGCGCTCGGCTGACGCTAGAACGGTTATAAAAGATTTGCGAGTCTTTATCGGCACATACGCAATTACCACGTTCCATTCTGACCAGGGTCCTGCTTTTAGCTCTCGAGCTTATAAGGAGGCCATGGCCAGCATGGGAATTGGGTTGCGGTATTCTTGTCCATCGCACCCCGAAGGGAATAGTGTGGTTGAAAGAAAAAACCGAGACATAAAGCGATCTATAACAGCGAAGGTATTAGGTTCAGGCGCTGGGTGGGTCAAACATTTAATAAGTGTCCAGTCTATTGTTTCACACGACCCTAGAGATTGACTCTTGATCTGAGGAGCAAAGTTGTCATGTTGCACGGTTGTTGGAAAACTGAATCCCTTCTTGTCTGTGCCAGGGAAGCTGATCACTTCCTATTTCAGTCAAGAAAGTTTCCAGTGACCTCTGAGCTAGTTGGTAACAAACCCAATTAAGTTTAGCATAGTCAGTGGAGGCCTGGAAGATCCGCACTTCTACGTCGATACTACTGTTTATGTTATTCCAATGCGCAGGGCCTATTGGGAAAATAGGAACTACGCTACAGATTGGGATATTCAGGCCGTAGAGGCATTGTTTTCTGATTTAAAATATTATGCTACTTTTGATGCTGAAGATTTGTACGTAGAATCTGCTAATTATGGTGATTTATTTTGCTTTCAACATTTTGGCAACTATTATTTACATAAAACAAGTTCCAGAAGGAGTTCTGTTAATTATACACAGTGGGAGCATTGTCCGGCTCCTTTACAAGGCAGTTCTGGTACTTTTTTTAAAAAGTACACTTATTTTACTGACTTTAATCAGTCCAAACCCGAGTCTTTTTATTTTAAAAAGACACAGAAGTCCATGTCCAAGGTTAGACTTACCGATACTAAATTGTTATATTCGAAGTCCTTTCTAGACAAGTTGGCTGTAGAAGGCTACGAGTTATGGAAGGAAACCATTGACCTTAAATCCGTTTGGGGTTCTAAAAGTTGGCAGGTACAAGGCACTGAGGCTTTGCACCGTGCATGTCTCATCCCAAATCATATGTTGTTTCTAAATTCTACTATTTTTCAAACCACATGCTTTGGATTGGCTACTTCTAAAAAGTTAAATTCTCCTCCCCTACCTGATTTGGAAGAATATTCTGGTTGGAGTAATACTACTGACTTTTCGATTAGGGAGTTGCAAACTTTTTGCCAAAATTTGTCATTTAATATATCCAGTTTGAACCCAAAGGGTTGGCTAGTATGGCACAGAAGTGCAGATTCCTGCCAGCGTCGTTTTCTGGGTTTAGCTGATGGCTTTAATCAGGTTAGGCCCGATCCTCGTTTTGAAACTGACCATTCTGTCACCACTTATTCAGTAGGACAATTATGTCAGAATTGGCTCAAACATTCTACTTTGGCATCAGTTAAACTGCATCTATCCAGGCTGACAGATGATGTAGATTTGATTGATTTCATAAAAGGCCCGGCTAGTGGTAGATCAAAAAGGTGGATATATGCGATTTATAATGAAATCTGGAAAACTCACAGATTGAGGCGGCTAATCGCCTTAGGGCCATTGATCAGGCTAATTTAGAAAAAGTGCTTGCAGTTGTAGATAATAGCAGTAATATGCTTTCTTCCCGCATTTACACGTTAGATAATATTGTGTTTTCTGTTGTTGATATTGTGCAAGATGAATTATCTGTAATCTACCATGGTCAAAATCAATTGCGTTCCATTATGCAATTCGCGTGGACCCTGCAGACACTTAAGTCTGGAAAAGTGCCTTGGAATCACATGAACGTGTCCTCCCTCTTTGCCCCTTTTAATTTGACTGAAAAGCAACGCTTACTTTCGATGAGGGACGCATCTTTTTCTATGTTACACATTGAAAGGCTGGAGTCCTTACCGTTTTATGTGACAGAAGCCACTGCTGCAACGTGGCTTATCCACGGGTTAATCACACTACCATTTGCTCTATTTAAATTTTCAAATTGTATGCGATATATTGCGATAGGTCGATACGAACCACTTGGTAGTGCGTTTCTGCACGAGGCCTGGTCGCTTCCCTTTACATACAGATGTCTAAGAGATGGGAAAGAGGTTTATCTTAAAGGTGAAGAGTGCACCGAAACACTGGATCACTCATTAATGTGTAGACATATCCAATTACATGGTTCTTGTAACCAGGAACGCCCTAATTTGGCCTGTGTT
This sequence comes from Lissotriton vulgaris, assembly GCF_964263255.1. Classification (NCBI taxonomy): domain Eukaryota; kingdom Metazoa; phylum Chordata; class Amphibia; order Caudata; family Salamandridae; genus Lissotriton; species Lissotriton vulgaris. The sequence goes on along the minus strand of NW_028242213.1, from coordinate 96,977 downwards.
TTGAAAGGTACACTGGTTCCCGCGATCGTTCCAACTTTCACATTACTGGCAAACGGTAGTTATTAACTTTTAAATAATGAAGATTGTTGTGGGTTAATCCGAGGCATTGCTTATGTGGTAACTGTATCTGAACGTGTGGTGTGTTGCAAAAACGTTCTGTATCCTCCTCCACATGGGAATTCAGATGTTTCCATCTGGCCGCGAATTCCAACCTTGACGGCAGAGTTCAATGGGATGAGTAGAATAAGAGCCCTTTTGTCTCAAAAAGAAGTGGCCCTGAGTTTGGCTCGTGAAACATTTGTCCTTCATGTCGCCAACACCCGCACAGAGGTGCAGGCGCTATTAAATACTAGCTTGCCATTGCATTTCTGCGAGCTGATTCATTCAATCTTTAACGCATCCTCCACTTTTGGCCTCGCATACTTTTTTAAAATAGTTAGCAGTGGTCTTGTGACTTTCTTTGAAAAAATATTTGGAGTCATTCCTGCTTTCTTCCATTCAATATTCTCAAGTTTATTTGGTGGATTTCCTGTTTTGCTAGCGCTGCCTGCAGGCGTTCTGGTTATATTTTGTTTTATTTAAAATGGATGCCCATCCTGTGTTGCACGCCGCACAGCCCCACCTGGCACTGTTCCGCAACAGGATGCTTGAATATTATGGCACGCTGCTGCTTGCGACCTTAAGCACGGCATATGGATTATCATTTCGATTTTCCTATTTCACATGTGTCCAGCCTGTGTTTCATTGCCTGAGCTGCGATTTTGACTGGGCCCTTGATTTGTGTCTCTGCAAGACGGTGTCTCCTGACGTCGATTTTAATCATCTGATCTGTCCCATAGTTACTCACGAGCTGGTTTGTTCTGGCTGAAGGATTATGGCCATAGCAGCGATGCATGGACTAATGGGTCACTGGAACATACTTGCAGCGGCGCAAGATTTCTTGGCACACAGCTTTGTTAAGAACCCACCGAGTTGTCCTCTGATGATGCTAGAGGCTCCGGTACTTGAAGAGCATGTATGTTCTTTCCCACTATTAAATTGGATGGCTGAACTGTTTTCGGATGATGACAGTGACTTCATGCTGGAGGCTGTTGCTGCATATTTTGCAAATTCAGTCCTGTCCTAAAGGCTTTTGATGCTTTTTTGATAGGAACCCGTTCTTAATTACAAATTTTTTTTTAAATTATGGGTCAACTTTTCTCTATACAATCAACCTCTGGTGGAAAATTCCACTAGTTTACCAAGCGCACTCCTATATGTTTAAAGTATAACCAATGTGAACAATTGATAACCTATAATATTTCAATGTTATCACTCGAAGAGAAAATTCAAAGAAATAATTTCTTTTTCAAAACGTAGCTTTATATAATCTTTTGCTTGTAAATCTTGTTCATTTCAACATATTCATTTTGAAATCAATACACAATCTGAAAATTAACAAGTAAATGTCATCACATTATAAATTTGTTGTAATAACTCTGATGTTGAAAAACTTTTTGATGAAGGTGAAGACATAGTTGAGAAATAAGCCCAATGCATTTCGGGGGGTTCCCTTCTTCAGGGGCACTGTAAGAATGAGACAACGTATCAATAATCCGTGTTAACATTTCATTTGTTTACAAAGAACTTCAACTAATATTTTGCGAAGGCAGTTCATGAAAAACACTGAAGCTAGATATATGTGTTCTGGCATCTAATTTGAACAGTTGATTACATGAATGATATAAACATCGGACAATTGATCCAGGTCAAAAAATAGAAAGAGAAAAGTGGTAAAAACTAAACTGGAGAAAACTTCTCTACCACTATCAATGTGTCTTGCGTTACAGTGTTAATTTACAAAATTCAGAGCGCAACAAGGGATAAACTCGATGTTAATGGTAAGTGTGCCACCATACTGCGTATGTTGTAGGGGCAAAAATAGTAACGAAGGTACTCACATCTCAACTCCTCAATGTCATTGTGGAAAATCAGGGGTCCCTACCTCATTCGAAGGGCGGAATCGACAGGGGTCTCCCACCCCCACGCCGGCACAAACAGCATCCCTGGGTCATTGGACTTCCTCTCTTCACCCACAGGATCCGCAGACCATTGCCGACCCGGAACCCGGCAAACCGGAAACCGGAAGTGAAGTCCCGACCGGTGACCCGGAACCCGAACCATCCGGAAGCGGAAGTGCGGCAACTACGCTCCACCAGGAACATAGAAAAGACGGGAAAGCAGTCAAGACCTCGTTCAGCCCAGCGGACTCGTGGCAGGAGAAAGCGAACGGCGCGGAACCCCCGACGGAGAGTGGACGAAGAGAGGAGATCGTAGAGAAGGCGGAAAGCGGAGAGCAGGAGGAGGAAGAAGACCTGTGGTCGGAGGACTGGTGGCGACCTCCGGAGGTGTCTGGAGAGCGGCCGCAACTCGGATGAGAGTTGCGGCGGGGCACGTGAGTACTTTCTATCCTTTCTCCGTGTCCCTGTGTAAATATAGTGTAAATACCTGTAGAGCCTGTACATAGAGCGTCACGAGCACCCTGCACTGTCCATATAGATAAACGAAGTATCACGAGCACCTTGTATATATATATCACTCTCCTTGCACTGACCCGGGCACCCCAACCACCCTACCCCTCCCGCTTGCAATTGACCCTATCCCTCTACCCTTCCCACCTCCCCTCCCACACGTATCCTTCCTGGCCAACGCACTCCCGGTGAAGGTGACAGTACTCGATAGTCCTCATTGGACCGGACTAACCCCAAACTGTTCTCTCTCTTACATATCTCCGAGGAGACCCATCACCCGACTGTCATCTGATGACCACAACCTACAGAGTACCCAGGACAAAGACATCAACCCTACAACAGAACCCTTCCGTCACGACGTTCTCTCCGGACTTCCTCCCTTATACCTCTGTGAAATACTACTGTGTGTCTTACCTCTGAATAAAACCCGAAACCATAGCTCATTATATCCGGCCTCCCAGCCTGTTATTCCGGTCCGCCCAACCCACAACTCCACAGGTGGTGTCAGAAGTGGGATATACCGGAAGCATGGAGGCCGCGGTTAAACAGCTAGCAGAGAGCCAGGAGGTGCTTGGAAAAATGATGGAGAGGTTCCTCAAGACCGCCGAGGATGACCGTGGCGAACTCCACGATGTCCTTAAGGGACAGGGAACAGCTCAGGACCAAGCCCTCGAGAAACTGACCACCGTCATGGGACAACAACGGCCCACCACCTCCTTACCCTCAGTGGTCCTCCAAAAATATGTGTCGGGTGAAGACCCCGACTATTTTTTTACCAATTTTGAGCGCTTGGCGCAGGCTGCTGCATGGCCTGCTGATCGCTGGAGCCACTATCTTGGTCCACTGTTAACAGGTGAACTACAGGCCGCCTATCAGCAGGCCAATATCCAGGGAGTGACCCCCTACCAAGACGTCAAAACCTGCATACTTGAGAGACTGGGAATCGACGACGAAACGTACAGGGTTCGTTTGCGTCAGGCCAGAGAGGGCCCCCAAGAAACACCACGGGCTCTCTCATTTCGGATTCAGGACTTGGCAAACCGATGGCTAAAACCGGCCACCGCCACGAAGGAAGAGATCCTTTCCAAGATATATTTGGAACAGTACCTGGCCTCTCTTCATCCAGCCACCCAGAAATGGGTGAGACAACACGCCCGCCTGACCTTGGACAGCGCGGTGGAGATAGCCAGTGCCTACAGTAGAGCCCAGGAGTCCCAACGGGTCAAAGAAGAACCACATCCACGCGTTCCTCATGGCAACCACTCACGGCCACAAAGACCACCAAACCCGGTCAGAAGACCGGATCCCGCTCCCCTGATGCCATACCCAATCCTGCCTCGACCTCCCCCACCCGGGCCACAGTGCTATCACTGTGGAGGATACGGGCACATAGCCCGGGTGTGTCCTCAAAAGGAGGAACCTATGGACATAGGGATGGCACGGAACTATGTGTGCCTCACTAACGAAGTTACCCCACCACCTTTTCGCTGTCCCGTGCGAATAGACGGACACCGTATGATGGCCTTGGCAGACACGGGGTGTAGACATAGCGTCCTCAGACCCCAGGAACTACCCCATCCTGTCGGACCCCTTACTGGGACTGTCGCTATAAAATGTGTTCACGGTGACACCAAGAGCTATCCAACGGCACAAGTAAGGGTACAACAAAACACAGACATGGGGAGAATGTTAACAGTCGGGCTGGTTCCTACCCTCCCTGAACAAGCCATACTAGGCAGCGATTATAGCGGTCTTCCCCACCTCCTGAAAGACACTACAGACTCCCTAAGGAAATGGTGGGCGGAGGCCCCGTTTCCACATGGATCTCCGACCACGGACTCTCCCTCAAAACCCGGAAAAACTAAGAACCAAAAGAAAAGAGAAAAGAGAACATTTACAGGTGCGTTCCCTGCTCATGTCGAAGATCATCCTTGGGAAACGGACCGCGAGTTCCGAGCTGCCCAGCAAGAGGATCCCGTATTACAGGAAGCTTGGAATCGTGCCCTGGACGATGAGGACCCACTGCACGTAGGTCCTTACTTCTTTCGCAAACATGGACTCCTCTATAGGAAAGGGGGGCCCCAGGACCCCACACAGTTAGTTATCCCCGGGTTGTTTCGGGAAAAAGTCCTATACCTGGCCCACAGTCATTTGCTGGGAGGACATTTCAGTGACCTAAAAACCGGCCAAACTATTCTTGAGAAGTTCTACTGGCCGGGTGTCCATGGACAAATAAAACAATACTGTAGGGAGTGTCCAGTCTGCCAGAGAAACAGCCGGTATCGACCCCCCCGTGTGCCTCTTCAACCCCTTCCTCTTATTGATGTCCCTTTTTCCCGAGTGGGGATGGACCTGATAGGACCCCTGTTACCCTCCAGGACGGGTTGTAGGTACGCCCTGGTGTTAGTAGATTACGCCACCAGGTTCCCGGAGGCCATCCCTTTGAAGCAGCCCACCACACAAAATATCGCTAAAGCCCTCATCTCCATTTTCAGTAGGGTAGGATTCCCTCGTGAGATCTTAACCGATCAGGGTACGCCTTTCGTGTCCTCCCTCATGCGGCAAGTATGCGCCAATTTGGGGATCAAACAGATAAGGACTTCGGCCTATCACCCCCAGACAGCCACCCTGAAGAAGCTCCTGGGCCTGGAAAGTAAAAGGTGGGAGGAGATGCTTCCCCTAGCCCTCTTCGCCATTCGGTGCAAAGTGCAAAGTAGCACCGGGTATTCCCCATATGAGTTGTTATATGGACGTGCCCCGAGGACCCTGTTAGACATGGCTCGCGAGGCATGGGAAGCAGAGCCAGACAGGACCCGGCCTCTCCCCGAGTATGTCGATAACCTCCGAACCCACCTGACCCAAATCAGAGAAATAGTGCGGCAGAATCTGACAGCAGCGCAGGTCACTCAAAAACAGCAGTATAATAAAGGAACTAAGGCCCGTTCTGTCAAACCAGGAGACCTGGTGTTGTTACTCCTGCCATCATCCGACCATAAACTGTTGGGACATTGGCAGGGCCCCTTCTCTATCATGAGACAAGTGACTCCCGTCACCTATGAACTAGAGCTGGATGCCAACCGAAGTGTCACCCAGATCTACCACGTCAACCTGTTGAAGAAGTGGGAGGGACCCCTCCCTGTCCTGACAGGCTCACTCTCTCTGCCCTTTGAGGGCTGTATAGACCCTGACCTTCCTGAAACCAACAAACAGGACCTTAAGCGGGCCTTGTCCTCAGTCCAAGCAGTGTTTTCCTCCCTACCCGGACACTCCACCATAGTGGAACATGCCATCCACACAGAAGCAGGGAAAATCGTGCGACAAAGGCCCTACCGGATCCCTGAAGCACGCCGAACAGTTATAAAAGAAGAGACCGCCCAAATGTTGGAGATGGGTATAATTGAACCATCTAACAGTAGTTGGAATTCCCCCATCGTGTTAGTACCCAAACCTGATGGCTCCACCCGTTTCTGCATAGATTTCAGGGAGGTGAATAAAATCTCGGCTTTCGACTCCTATCCCCTGCCTCGAGTGGACGAGATGGTGGAACGGATAGGCAAGGCTAAATATATCAGTACCCTTGACTTGTGTAAAGGGTACTGGCAGATCCCTTTAAAGCCGGAAGACAAACCTAAAACTGCGTTTTCAACCCCTGAGGGGTTGTTTCACTTCAAAGTAATGCCCTTCGGGCTCCATGGGGCCCCAGCGACATTTCAAAGGGCCATGAACCTGGTCTTACGACCCCATACAGACTTTGCCGGGGCATACTTAGACGACATAGTCATCTACAGTGACAGCTGGGAAAAACACCTACTCCATTTACAGGCAGTGGTACACTCCCTGGGTAGTCATGGTTTTACCATTAACCCCGCCAAGACGACCTTGGCGGCCCAAAGTGTGAAGTATCTGGGGTATCTCTTAGGGGAGGGGGTCATTCGTCCACAAAACAATAAAATACAAGCCATACACTCCATACCCTTCCCTCACACGAAGAGAGAACTCCGTGCCTTTCTCGGGTTACTAGGGTATTACAGGAGGTTCATTCCCCGGTTCTCCCAGATAGCCGCTCCCTTGACAGACCTTTTGAAAAAGTCCGCTAGAACCGAAGAGAAGTTGCAACAACCCACTCCTGTCCTACTGCAGGCCTTCAATCACCTCAAGCAATCCCTGTTGTCAGAACCCGTGTTGATCAGTCCGGACTATTCCCGACCTTTTATCCTGCAGACGGATGCCTCCGATCAGGGTTTGGGGGCGGTCCTGTCCCAGAAAGACGAACAAGGGGTAGAAAAACCGGTTCTGTATATCAGTCGGAAGCTCTTCCCGCGAGAGCAAAACTATGCAGTCGTAGAGAAAGAGGCTCTGGCGATTAAATGGGCAGTGGACAGTCTCAGGTATTATTTAGAGGGCCGGGAATTTGTCCTGTACACGGACCATGCACCACTTGAGTGGATGGCCCGCAATCGGGGCCACAACGACAGGGTCCTTAGGTGGTTCCTATCGTTACAGCCATTCCGTTTCAAAACGCTACATCGAAAGGGACTAGACCAGGGCAATGCTGATTACCTCTCACGTTATCCTGCTCCTTCCACCCCTACTAGTAAGACAGCTAGGGAAAGGGGATGTGGAAAATCAGGGGTCCCTACCTCATTCGAAGGGCGGAATCGACAGGGGTCTCCCACCCCCACGCCGGCACAAACAGCATCCCTGGGTCATTGGACTTCCTCTCTTCACCCACAGGATCCGCAGACCATTGCCGACCCGGAACCCGGCAAACCGGAAACCGGAAGTGAAGTCCCGACCGGTGACCCGGAACCCGAACCATCCGGAAGCGGAAGTGCGGCAACTACGCTCCACCAGGAACATAGAAAAGACGGGAAAGCAGTTAAGACCTCGTTCAGCCCAGCGGACTCGTGGCAGGAGAAAGCGAACGGCGCGGAACCCCCGACGGAGAGTGGACGAAGAGAGGAGATCGTAGAGAAGGCGGAAAGCGGAGAGCAGGAGGAGGAAGAAGACCTGTGGTCGGAGGACTGGTGGCGACCTCCGGAGGTGTCTGGAGAGCGGCCGCAACTCGGATGAGAGTTGCGGCGGGGCACGTGAGTACTTTCTATCCTTTCTCCGTGTCCCTGTGTAAATATAGTGTAATTACCTGTAGAGCCTGTACATAGAGCGTCACGAGCACCCTGCACTGTCCATATAGATAAACGAAGTATCACGAGCACCTTGTATATATATATCACTCTCCTTGCACTGACCCGGGCACCCCAACCACCCTACCCCTCCCGCTTGCAATTGACCCTATCCCTCTACCCTTCCCACCTCCCCTCCCACACGTATCCTTCCTGGCCAACGCACTCCCGGTGAAGGTGACAGTACTCGATAGTCCTCATTGGACCGGACTAACCCCAAACTGTTCTCTCTCTTACATATCTCCGAGGAGACCCATCACCCGACTGTCATCTGATGACCACAACCTACAGAGTACCCAGGACAAAGACATCAACCCTACAACAGAACCCTTCCGTCACGACGTTCTCTCCGGACTTCCTCCCTTATACCTCTGTGAAATACTACTGTGTGTCTTACCTCTGAATAAAACCCGAAACCATAGCTCATTATATCCGGCCTCCCAGCCTGTTATTCCGGTCCGCCCAACCCACAACTCCACAGTCATTTATCAGAATTCAAGTGCTCCAACATGTAAAGTTGATAAATCTCAATCTCTCAGCTGAGAACGAAAACGACAAGATATATATGTATCACAACCTAGACATCAATTTGTTCAGAAGCCTGATGGGGAATCTATTCCTCTAAATGTTCACTTACTTGATACTAAGTAGCTGTGACTGAAAGAAATAAGTCTAAGTGGAAAGACAATAATCACTCGTGCGTGAGCACCGAAGCCATCTGTGCCCGAGCACGTACCGGCACCTGCGGGGAATGCTTCTTGATAATTCACTATCTAAGATGCAAAAAAGCAAGGGTATATTAGAAAATTCCTGTCTTGCCAGCAAAATTGATATTCTCAAAAAATTCATGACTCAGTAAAGAACTGGAAAATGACTACACCACACGTATCAACAACATCGTTCTTGAATACTGTTTGAACTTAACCAATACAATAACACATCTTAATTGCATGCATTAACACTAGCCACTGCCCAAAATAAACTGAGCCACCTTCTTATGCTACTAAGCAAATCTGATCTCCACTTATCTCGGTGACCAATGGAACTGCTCTTCCCTCTTTGCACACTAAATCTGTCAAACTTAAACACTGGCACTGTATCGAGTGCTGTAACCCCCTTTATGTATATAAGCTCACCAAAGTTGCGTTATCCTCTGCATTAAGAATCTGGGCTTCTTAGTTACTATCTGCAAAGAAAGCAAGTCTACTAGTAAAATTCTAAGATTACACGCGCTCTAGGCCTATACTAGCTCAACCAAACATAGACTCACCTCTAACTGTTCAAAATGACGCCGTTGTGCTTCCAAACTCTACCACGAACTAAACTTCTGACAGCATGTTGCGGTGTTATATACCCACATTTGTTTGGTCGACAGTGAAACAGGACTGCTAGAGTTGTATACTCGTGACCTCCCACCTTGGAGCCATGGACAGAGTAATAGGACTAGAAAACATCATCCATCCCACCTAAGAGCCATGGACAGAGTAATAGGACTGGAAAACATCATCCATCTTGGAATGGTAAAACGTCGGCTAACTGGTGCCCATAGTGGTTAAATATACATTGCAACTGGCTATGTGCTATGATACGTTGGTTCGCGGAAACAGTATGAGGAACAGAAATTTCTCATATCAAAGTGGTGAGCGTTTAATTCTCATTACGTTAACCCTAAACTGCAGCTCAGATCGTTTTTTGTTAGCTCCATAAGCTGAGAAGCAAGATCCAACAAGAATTAATTTCTCCCGATTAAATTGAACATAAAAAGAGAAAATAAGAGAAAATTCGCTAATTACAAGAATTGTAATTGCAAAGAAAGGCTTGGTAACTATTGTTTGACCTGTGTAAGAGTCTGTTACAAAAAACTAAGTAAACAACATGCTAGGTATTGTACACACAGAACGAATGGCATTGCAAATATCATGTAAGTCATTGGCATAATTCAAGTATATTGCAGTTATAAAAAACACTGTAGTTCAATCCTGTCATTAAGACCACTCGGCACCATGGTCTGTAAATGTTTTGTCCACCAAGCTTCCCTTTGAGCTAGTTGTATTGGGTGGTTTTTGTCTGGTTTCACTGTGACTATTTCTAAGATTGTAAACCTGAGCTGTGCATTGGTGTGTTGGTGTTCTAACCAATGTGTGGCAAAGAAAGATTTAGTAGATTTCGTTCTGAATGTGCTTTTGTGCTCAGAAATGCGTACCTTGATTTTTCTTGAAGTTTTGCCTACATAAAGAAGACCACATGGGCATCTGATAGTATAAATGACGTTCATACTGTTGCAGTCTCCATTATATCTTAATGAAATGCTTTTCCCAGATTGTGGGTGGTGAATGACATTCCCTGTTATGACATTGTTACAATGAACACAATTGTAACACTTTCGCATTCCGTTAAATAATGGTTGATCTGCAGAAACTGTGGTGGTCAAAATTTCTTTTAGATTCTTGCTCCTTGTGTACGCAAATAAGGGCTCTTCATCATACAACCCCTTGAAATCCGGCTCTTGTTTCAGCAATTCCCATCTTGATTTAATGATATGTTGAATTGCTTGGGATTTAGATGAATATTTAGACACGAACACATGTCTATTACTTTTCTGTTTCAACTTAGTGGTGAGCAACTCCTCACGATGTTTAGCTTCAGTCTTATTCAAAGCAGTCTTCAAAACTTCCACAGGGTAGCCTCTTTGTTTGAATTTCTCTGTTTGTAGTTCTAGAGCTTCTTGTAGATCTGCTGGATTAGACATGATTCGCTTCACTCTTAGTAATTGTGAGTACGGAAGGTTGTTTTTCAATGACGGTGGGTGGAAACTTGAGTATAACAATAAATTGTTTCTGTCAGTGGGTTTTGTATACACTGATGTTTCTAATTTGTTGGCTCTGTGAGTTATCAAAACATCCAAGTAGTGAATCTGTTGTTGACTGATCTCATAGGTAAATTTGATTCTTTCATGCTTGTGGTTGAGTTCATTAATCAGCTCTTCTAATGAATCTTGGGAACTTTTCCATACAAGAAATATATCATCTATGAATCTGATATAAAAAGCCAGATTCTTAGCCCAGATCTCCTGCTTAAAGATATGTGTATCCTCCAACTGCGCCATAAAGGTATTGGCGTAAGCCGGTGCGCCAGAAAAACCCATTGAGGTTCCACTCACTTGGAGGAAGAATTTGTCTTGCCATGTCAGGTAACTATGCTGGAGGCAGAATATCAGTAGTTCCAAAATGAAAATGTTGTTAACTTCCAAGTCAGGTAGTTGTAACAGCGCCCATTCACTTGCTTCTACACCATCTTTCAAAGGGATAGATGTGTATAGTGAAGTTACATCTATTGTGCACATCAGCCAGTCCTGATTGTAATTTTCTTGTACATCCCGAAACAGATTCAGAAAATGGGTAGTATCCTTCACATAACTGCGCCAAGTTTGAACAAATTTTTGTAGAAAGTGATCAATAAGTTGTCCCAGTGGTGTAAAGATGGAATCACAGCCTGAGACTATTGGTTGAAAAGGTGGATTGTTTAGGCATTTGTGCACTTTCGGTAGCATGTGGAGCTTTGGTCTTCTTGGATATTGTACTGTCAGAAACTTCCGTAATGTAGGTGTTATCCATTCCATTTCCTCAGCTTTATCCAAAATCTGACTAAGTAATGACATGAAGGTGACAGTTGGGTCTTCTTCCAGTGGTAGGTAAGTCTTTTGGTCTTCTAAATGCTCATTGACCTTCTTCACGAAAAAACTTGTATCCATTACAACAAGTGCACCACCTTTATCTGCCATTTGAAGCCTGATTTGATCATCTGCACTCAATCTTCGAAGGATGTCCAGTTCATCTTTTCTTAAGTTAGGCCACATTTTTGGGTGCAAATTCAATTTGTTGAGATCATGGCGAATCAGGGATTCAAAAGTGTCCAGAATTTTATGTGTCACCGGGGACATAAACGTACTTTTAGGTCTAAACTGTCTCATTTCCAAATCCTCACTTTCTTCTTCAGGTAATTGGACTTCTCCTGTTGGTACTACATTAGTGAAAAAATGTTTAAGTCTTAAGTTGCGAAGAAACCGAAAGACTGATACTTCAAGTTCTAGTTTGTTTGTGTTGTAGATTGGTACAAAAGATGTCCCTTTATTGAGTACCACTTCTTGGGCACTAGTTAGTTGCCTAGAAGAGATGTTGATCACGAGGGTTTCCCCTTGCTTCGCAAGTTCCTCGCTTCCGCTTCGCGTTCCTTGGCTTCTTTTTCCTTCTCCTTTATTTCCTTTTCCTTGTCTTTGGCTCCTCCTTGTTTTTTTTGGAGGTCTGGGGGTCTCCCTCCTCCCTGTACCTTTTCTAAAAAAGGAGTAGTCACAGTTGTGGTTGCACTAGCTTCATTTCCTGTTCCCGATGTTGTAGGGCCTTGCCTCTCTGCTAGTGGTTGTCTTGATGGATCCATGTCATTGTCCGAAACTATAGATTCTTGTGATGATGAGGCAGGTTTTTGATAAGGACGCCTTTTGGCGTACACCTCTGCCCAGGTGTAAACCTCATTTAATTTATAGTCTATAGTATCTCTCCTGAATTTGCGCAATTTCCTTTCTTGGATCTCCTTGCCATAAACATCAAGTTTTGAGTTCAGATCCTCCAGCGTGAGTCTCCAAAAATCTGCCTCACAACGATTAGACATATCCGATTTAATGATGTTGATCTCTTCTTCTAGCTCCTTTATAGTTTTAGAAAGTTCTTCTATAAATAACAGAATCAAGTCCAATGAACATTTATTTAGTACTGCCTGCACTTTTCCATGAATCTCTTGTTGTATTGGAATTTATATAGCAACGGCTTAATTGGCAATCGTAATCCTCGAGGTATTCTTTGTACCTTGTGGTACTGAATAAGTGTCGAAGCATGTAATCGTTGACTCAACGCTCTTTTAGCTATAAATTCCAATTGTTTAAGTTGTTGAGGTATAGAACTGCCTTGCGCATCAAATAAAGGTGTTTCTTCAATAAGAGAATATATGCTTTGAAATTGTGTGTCTGTGTAGGTTCTTGTATCTGCTCTATTGTCAGTTAGGTTAGATATGCTTTCAAAAGACATCTTCAAAAGAATGTGCGGGGTGCGAACAATTGATAACCTATAATATTTCAATGTTATCACTCGAAGAGAAAATTCAAAGAAAGAATTTCTTTTTCAAAACGTAGCTTTATATAATCTTTTGCTTGTAAATCTTGTTCATTTCAACATATTCATTTTGAAATCAATACACAATCTGAAAATTAACAAGTAAATGTCATCACATTATAAATTTGTTGTAATAACTCTGATGTTGAAAAACTTTTTGATGAAGGTGAAGACATAGTTGAGAAATAAGCCCAATGCATTTCGGGGGGTTCCCTTCTTCAGGGGCACTGTAAGAATGAGACAACGTATCAATAATCCGTGTTAACATTTCATTTGTTTACAAAGAACTTCAACTAACATCTCAAAATAATTTGCGAAGGCAGTTCATGAAAAACACTGAAGCTAGATATATGTGTTCTGGCATCTAATTTGAACAGTTGATTACATGAATGATATAAACATCGGACAATTGATCCAGGTCAAAAAATAGAAAGAGAAAAGAGGTAAAAACTAAACTGGAGAAAACTTCTCTACCGCTATCAATGTGTCTTGCGTTACAGTGTTAATTTACAAAATTCAGAGCGCAACAAGGGATAAACTCGATGTTAATGGTAAGTGTGCCACCATACTGCGTATGTTGTAGGGGCAAAAATAGTAACGAAGGTACTCACATCTCAACTCCTCAATGTCATTTATCAGAATTCAAGTGCTCCAACATGTAAAGTTGATAAATCTCAATCTCTCAGCTGAGAACGAAAACGACAAGATATATATGTATCACAACCTAGACATCAATTTGTTCAGAAGCCTGATGGGGAATCTATTCCTCTAAATGTTCACTTACTTGATACTAAGTAGCTGGGACTGAAAGAAATAAGTCTAAGTGGAAAGACAATAATCACTCGTGCGTGAGCACCGAAGCCATCTGTGCCCGAGCACGTACCGGCACCTGCGGGGAATGCTTCTTGATAATTCACTATCTAAGATGCAAAAAAGCAAGGGTATATTAGAAAATTCCTGTCTTGTCAGCAAAATTGATATTCTCAAAAAATTCATGACTCAGTAAAGAACTGGAAAATTACTACACCACACGTATCAACAAAATCGTTCTTGAATACTGTTTGAACTTAACCAATACAATAACACATCTTAATTGCATGCATTAACACTAGCCACTGCCCAAAATAAACTGAGCCACCTTCTTATGCTACTAAGCAAATCTGATCTCCACTTATCTCGGTGACCAATGGAACTGCTCCTCCCTCTTTGCACACTAAATCTGTCAAACTTAAACACTGGCACTGTATCGAGTGCTGTAACCCCCTTTATGTATATAAGCTCACCAAAGTTGCGTTATCCTCTCCATTAAGAATCTGGGCTTCTTAGTTACTATCTGCAAAGAAAGCAAGTCTACTAGTAAAATTCTAAGATTACACGCGCTCTAGGCCTATACTAGCTCAACCAGACATAGACTCACCTCTAACTGTTCAAAATGACGCCGTTGTGCTTCCAAACTCTACCACGAACTAAACTTCTGACAGCATGTTGCGGTGTTATATACCCACATTTGTTTGGTCGACAGTGAAACAGGACTGCTAGAGTTGTATACTCGTGACCTCCCACCTTGGAGCCATGGACAGAGTAATAGGACTAGAAAACATCATCCATCCCACCTAAGAGCCATGGACAGAGTAATAGGACTGGAAAACATCATCCATCTTGGAATGGTAAAACGTCGGCTAACTGGTGCCCATAGTGGTTAAATATACATTGCAACTGGCTATGTGCTATGATACGTTGGTTCGCGGAAACAGTATGAGGAACAGAAATTTCTCATATCAAAGTGGTGAGCGTTTAATTCTCATTACGTTAACCCTAAACTGCAGCTCAGATCGTTTTTTGTTAGCTCCATAAGCTGAGAAGCAAGATCCAACAAGAATTAATTTCTCCCGATTAAATTGAACATAAAAAGAGAAAATAAGAGAAAATTCGCTAATTACAAGAATTGTAATTGCAAAGAAAGGCTTGGTAACTATTGTTTGACCTGTGTAAGAGTCCGTTACAAAAAACTAAGTAAACAACATGCTAGGTATTGTACACACAAAACGAATGGCATTGCAAATATCATGTAAGTCATTGGCATAATTCAAGTATATTGCAGTTATAAAAAACACTGTAGTTCAATCCTGTCATTAAGACCACTCGGCACCATGGTCTGTAAATGTTTTGTCCACCAAGCTTCCCTTTGAGCTAGTTGTATTGGGTGGTTTTGTCTGGTTTCACTGTGACTATTTCTAAGATTGTAAACCTGAGCTGTGCATTGGTGTGTTGGTGTTCTAACCAATGTGTGGCAAAGAAAGATTTAGTAGATTTCGTTCTGAATGTGCTTTTGTGCTCAGAAATGCGTACCTTGATTTTTCTTGAAGTTTTGCCTACATAAAGAAGACCACATGGGCATCTGATAGTATAAATGACGTTCATACTGTTGCAGTCTCCATTATATCTTAATGAAATGCTTTTCCCAGATTGTGGGTGGTGAATGACATTCCCTGTTATGACATTGTTACAATGAACACAATTGTAACACTTTCGCATTCCGTTAAATAATGGTTGATCTGCAGAAACTGTGGTGGTCAAAATTTCTTTTAGATTCTTGCTCCTTGTGTACGCAAATAAGGGCTCTTCATCATACAACCCCTTGAAATCCGGCTCTTGTTTCAGCAATTCCCATCTTGATTTAATGATATGTTGAATTGCTTGGGATTTAGATGAATATTTAGACACGAACACATGTCTATTACTTTTCTGTTTCAACTTAGTGGTGAGCAACTCCTCACGATGTTTAGCTTCAGTCTTATTCAAAGCAGTCTTCAAAACTTCCACAGGGTAGCCTCTTTGTTTGAATTTCTCTGTTTGTAGTTCTAGAGCTTCTTGTAGATCTGCTGGATTAGACATGATTCGCTTTACTCTTAGTAATTGTGAGTACGGAAGGTTGTTTTTCAATGACGGTGGGTGGAAACTTGAGTATAACAATAAATTGTTTCTGTCAGTGGGTTTTGTATACACTGATGTTTCTAATTTGTTGGCTCTGTGAGTTATCAAAACATCCAAGTAGTGAATCTGTTGTTGACTGATCTCATAGGTAAATTTGATTCTTTCATGCTTGTGGTTGAGTTCATTAATCAGCTCTTCTAATGAATCTTGGGAACTTTTCCATACAAGAAATATATCATCTATGAATCTGATATAAAAAGCCAGATTCTTAGCCCAGATCTCCTGCTTAAAGATATGTGTATCCTCGAACTGCGCCATAAAGGTATTGGCGTAAGCCGGTGCGCCTGAAAAACCCATTGAGGTTCCACTCACTTGGAGGAAGAATTTGTCTTGCCATGTCAGGTAACTATGCTGGAGGCAGAATATCAGTAGTTCTAGCTTCAGTGTTTTTCATGAACTGCCTTCGCAAATTATTTTGAGATGTTAGTTGAAGTTCTTTGTAAACAAATGAAATGTTAACACGGATTATTGATACGTTGTCTTATTCTTACAGTGCCCCTGAAGAAGGGAACCCCCCGAAATGCATTGGGCTTATTTCTCAACTATGTCTTCACCTTCATCAAAAAGTTTTTCAACATCAGAGTTATTACAACAAATTTATAATGTGATGACATTTACTTGTTAATTTTCAGATTGTGTATTGATTTCAAAATGAATATGTTGAAATGAACAAGATTTACAAGCAAAAGATTATATAAAGCTACGTTTTGAAAAAGAAATTCTTTCTTTGAATTTTCTCTTCGAGTGATAACATTGAAATATTATGGGTTATCAATTGTTCACATTGGTTATACTTTAAACATATAGGAGTGCGCTTGGTAAACAAGTGGAATTTTCCACCAGAGGTTGATTGTTACTTTGGGCTGGCTGCCTTACAACCAAGCAGCACACAAACAGTGTACAAATATTATATGAACAGTATATTAGTATTACATTAGGGAGTGCGCAGATAAGAAAAACATTTATTCTGAATTTTGCCACATCTACTTACCCGCCGCACCCCGCACATTCTTTTGAAGATGTCTTTTGAAAGCATATCTAACCTAACTGACAATAGAGCAGATACAAGAACCTACACAGACACACAATTTCAGAGCATATATTCTCTTATTGAAGAAACACCTTTATTTGATGCGCAAGGCAGTTCTATACCTCAACAACTTAAATAATTGGAATTTATAGCTAAAAGAGCGTTGAGTCAACGATTACATGCTTCGACACTTATTCAGTACCACAAGGTACAAAGAATACCTCGAGGATTACGATTGCCAAGTAAGCCGTTGCTATATAAATTCCAATACAACAAGAGATTCATGGAAAAGTAGCAGGCAGTACTAAATAAATGTTCATTGGACTTGATTCTGTTATTAATAGAAGAACTTTCTAAAACTATCAAGGAGCTAGAAGAAGAGATCAACATCATTAAATCGGATATGTCTAATCGTTGTGAGGCAGATTTTTGGAGACTCACGCTGGAGGATCTGAACTCAAAACTTGATGTTTATGGCAAGGAGATCCAAGAAAGGAAATTGCGAAAATTCAGGAGAGATACTATAGACTATAAATTAAATGAGGTTTACACCTGGGCAGAGGTGTACGCCAAAAGGCGTCCTTATCAAAAACCTGCCTCATCATCACAAGAATCTATAGTTTCGGACAATGACATGGATCCATCAAGACAACCACTAGCAGAGAGGCAAGGCCCTACAACATCGGGAACAGGAAATGAAGCTAGTGCAACCACAACTGTGACTACTCCTTTTTTAGAAAAGGTACAGGGAGGAGGGAGACCCCCAGACCTCCAAAAAAAACAAGGAGGAGCCAAAGACAAGGAAAAGGAAACAAAGGAGAAGGAAAAAGAAGCCAAGGAACGCGAAGCGGAAGCGAGGAACTTGCGAAGCAAGGGGAAACCCTCGTGATCAACATCTCTTCTAGGCAACTAACTAGTGCCCAAGAAGTGGTACTCAATAAAGGGACATCTTTTGTACCAATCTACAACACAAACAAACTAGAACTTGAAGTATCAGTCTTTCGGTTTCTTTGCAATTTAAGACTTAAACATTTTTTCACTAATGTAGTACCAACAGGAGAAGTCCAATTACTTGAAGAAGAAAGTGAGGATTTGGAAATGAGACAGTTTAGACCTAAAAGTACGTTTATGTCCCCGGTGACACATAAAATTCTGGACACTTTTGAATCCCTGATTCGCCATGATCTCAACAAATTGAATTTGCACCCAAAAATGCGGCCTAACTTAAGAAAAGATGAACTGGACATCCTTCGAAGATTGAGTGCAGATGATCAAATCACGCTTCAAATGGCAGATAAAGGTGGTGCACTTGTTGTAATGGATACAAGTTTTTACGTGAAGAAGGTCAATGAGCATTTAGAAGACCAAAAGACTTACCTACCACTGGAAGAAGACCCAACTGTCACCTTCATGTCATTACTTAGTCAGATTTTGGATAAAGCTGAGGAAATAGAATGGATAACACCTACATTACGGAAGTTTCTGACAGTACAATATCCAAGAAGACCAAAGCTCCACATGCTACCGAAAGTGCACAAATGCCTAAACAATCCACCTTTTCGACCAATAGTCTCAGGCTGTGATTCCATCTTTAAACCACTGGGACAACTTATTGATCACTTTCTACAAAAACTTGTTCAAACTTGGCGCAGTTATGTGAAGGATACTACCCATTTTCTGAATCTGTTTCGGGATGTACAAGAAAATTACAATCAGGACTGGCTGATGTGCACAATAGATGTAACTTCACTATACACATCTATCCCTTTGAAAGATGGTGTAGAAGCAAGTGAATGGGCGCTGTTACAACTACCTGACTTGGAAGTTAACAAAATTTTCATTTTGGAACTACTGATATTCTGCCTTCAGCATAGTTACCTGACATGGCAAGACAAATTCTTCCTCCAAGTGAGTGGAACCTCAATGGGTTTTTCTGGCACACCGGCTTACGCCAATACCTTTATGGCGCAGTTCGAGGATACACATATCTTTAAGCAGGAGATCTGGGCTAAGAATCTGGCTTTTTATATCAGATTCATAGATGATATATTTCTTGTATGGAAAAGTTCCCAAGATTCATTAGAAGAGCTGATTAATGAACTCAACCACAAGCATGAAAGAATCAAATTTACTTATGAGATCAGTCAACAACAGATTCACTACTTGGATGTTTTGATAACTCACAGAGCCAACAAATTAGAAACATCAGTGTATACAAAACCCACTGACAGAAACAATTTATTGTTATACTCAAGTTTCCACCCACCGTCATTGAAAAACAACCTTCCGTACTCACAATTACTAACAGTGAAGCGAATCATGTCTAATCCAGCAGATCTACAAGAAGCTCTAGAACTACAAGCAGAGAAATTCAAACAAAGAGGCTACCCTGTGGAAGTTTTGAAGACTGCTTTGAATAAGACTGAAGCTAAACATCGTGAGGAGTTGCTCACCACTAAGTTGAAACAGAAAAGTAATAGACATGTGTTCGTGTCTAAATATTCATCTAAATCCCAAGCAATTCAACATATCATTAAATCAAGATGGGAATTGCTGAAACAAGAGCCGGATTTCAAGGGGTTGTATGATGAAGAGCCCTTATTTGTGTACACAAGGAGCAAGAATCTAAAAGAAATTTTGACCACCACAGTTTCTGCAGATCAACCATTATTTAACGGAATGCGAAAGTGTTACAATTGTGTTCATTGTAACAATGTCATAACAGGGAATGTCATTCACCACCCACAATCTGGGAAAAGCATTTCATTAAGATATAATGGAGACTGCAACAGTATGAACGTCATTTATACTATCAGATGCCCATGTGGTCTTCTTTATGTAGGCAAAACTTCAAGAAAAATCAAGGTACGCATTTCTGAGCACAAAAGCACATTCAGAACGAAATCTACTAAATCTTTCTTTGCCACACATTGGTTAGAACACCAACACACCAATGCACAGCTCAGGTTTACAATCTTAGAAATAGTCACAGTGAAACCAGACAAAAACCACCCAATACAACTAGCTCAAAGGGAAGCTTGGTGGACAAAACATTTACAGACCATGGTGCCGAGTGGTCTTAATGACAGGATTGAACTACAGTGTTTTTTATAACTGCAATATACTTGAATTATGCCAATGACTTACATGATATTTGCAATGCCATTCGTTCTGTGTGTACAATACCTAGCATGTTGTTTACTTAGTTTTTTGTAACGGACTCTTACACAGGTCAAACAATAGTTACCAAGCCTTTCTTTGCAATTACAATTCTTGTAATTATCGAATTTTCTCTTATTTTCTCTTTTTATGTTCAATTTAATCGGGAGAAATTAATTCTTGTTGGATCTTGCTTCTCAGCTTATGGAGCTAACAAAAAACGATCTGAGCTGCAGTTTAGGGTTAACGTAATGAGAATTAAACGCTCACCACTTTGATATGAGAAATTTCTGTTCCTCATACTGTTTCCGCGAACCAACGTATCATAGCACATAGCCAGTTGCAATGTATATTTAACCACTATGGGCACCAGTTAGCCGACGTTTTACCATTCCAAGATGGATGATGTTTTCCAGTCCTATTACTCTGTCCATGGCTCTTAGGTGGGATGGATGATGTTTTCTAGTCCTATTACTCTGTCCATGGCTCCAAGGTGGGAGGTCACGAGTATACAACTCTAGCAGTCCTGTTTCACTGTCGACCAAACAAATGTGGGTATATAACACCGCAACATGCTGTCAGAAGTTTAGTTCGTGGTAGAGTTTGGAAGCACAACGGCGTCATTTTGAACAGTTAGAGGTGAGTCTATGTCTGGTTGAGCTAGTATAGGCCTAGAGCGCGTGTAATCTTAGAATTTTACTAGTAGACTTGCTTTCTTTGCAGATAGTAACTAAGAAGCCCAGATTCTTAATGGAGAGGATAACGCAACTTTGGTGAGCTTATATACATAAAGGGGGTTACAGCACTCGATACAGTGACAGTGTTTAAGTTTGACAGATTTAGTGTGCAAAGAGGGAAGAGCAGTTCCATTGGTCACCGAGATAAGTGGAGATCAGATTTTCTTAGTAGCATAAGAAGGTGGCTCAGTTTATTTTGGGCAGTGGCTAGTGTTAATGCATGCAATTAAGATGTGTTATTGTATTGGTTAAGTTCAAACAGTATTCAAGAACGATGTTGTTGATACGTGTGGTGTAGTCATTTTCCAGTTCTTTACTGAGTCATGAATTTTTTGAGAATATCAATTTTGCTGGCAAGACAGGAATTTTCTAATATACCCTTGCTTTTTTGCATCTTAGATAGTGAATTATCAAGAAGCATTCCCCGCAGGTGCCGGTACGTGCTCGGGCACAGATGGCTTCGGTGCTCACGCACGAGTGATTATTGTCTTTCCACTTAGACTTATTTCTTTCAGTCACAGCTACTTAGTATCAAGTAAGTGAACATTTAGAGGAATAGATTCCCCATCAGGCTTCTGAACAAATTGATGTCTAGGTTGTGATACATATATATCTAGTCGTTTTCGTTCTCAGCTGAGAGATTGAGATTTATCAACTTTACATGTTGGAGCACTTGAATTCTGATAAATGACATTGAGGAGTTGAGATGTGAGTACCTTTGTTACTATTTTTGCCCCTACAACATACGCAGTATGGTGGCACACTTACCATTAACATCGAGTTTATCCCTTGTTGCGCTCTGAATTTTGTAAATTAACACTGTAACGCAAGACACATTGATAGCGGTAGAGAAGTTTTCTCCAGTTTAGTTTTTACCTCTTTTCTCTTTCTATTTTTTGACCTGGATCAATTGTCCGATGTTTATATCATTCATGTAATCAACTGTTCAAATTAGATGCCAGAACACATATATCTAGCTTCAGTGTTTTTCATGAACTGCCTTCGCAAATTATTTTGAGATGTTAGTTGAAGTTCTTTGTAAACAAATGAAATGTTAACACGGATTATTGATACGTTGTCTCATTCTTACAGTGCCCCTGAAGAAGGGAACCCCCCGAAATGCATTGGGCTTATTTCTCAACTATGTCTTCACCTTCATCAAAAAGTTTTTCAACATCAGAGTTATTACAACAAATTTATAATGTGATGACATTTACTTGTTAATTTTCAGATTGTGTATTGATTTCAAAATGAATATGTTGAAATGAACAAGATTTACAAGCAAAAGATTATATAAAGCTACGTTTTGAAAAAGAAATTCTTTCTTTGAATTTTCTCTTCGAGTGATAACATTGAAATATTATAGGTTATCAATTGTTCACATTGGTTATACTTTAAACATATAGGAGTGCGCTTGGTAAACTAGTGGAATTTTCCACCAGAGGTTGATTGTTACTTTGGGCTGGCTGCCTTACAACCAAGCAGCACACAAACAGTGTACAAATATTATATGAACAGTATATTAGTATTACATTAGGGAGTGCGCAAATAAGAAAAACATTTATTCTCAATTTTTCTCTACCCAGACCTATTGACTTGAGTAAACGAAAAAAATGCATTGGCGAGTTGGATTTTTCTAAATTGACTTACAAATATGTTTTTTTTCAACCAATCTTATAATTTGACTTGGCTCATCGTTCTTGACCTCTGCTTTCATGATATGCCCCTTGCCTTATCTTATCTTATCCGTGCTCGGATCATGGGGGGATGTCATATAGTTACTGCTTACCTATATACCGTGTTAAGTTAGCATGAGCTTATTATGTTTAAACACCATTTTACCTTTTGCTGCTTCTGCACACGACACATAATTGTTGTTTTAGCTTTCAGCCTAGAAGAGCGTTATGATTTATATGAGAATAATATGTTATTGCTCTGATAACGTTGCTTAGTAAAACGTGTCTGTACAGTGAGTGCTGAAGCCTTCAAGGTTAACTAAACACAGTGTTGCTGTAAGGTCTGATCTTCGCACTTTCCTAGACATAACATAAATGCAGCTGCTGCCAAATCTGGCTTTAGGCGCGTTTTATATTGCTTTGCTAAGAGCACACAATACACACTTGATGCTGCATCGCATACAGAGAGCTGGTGGAAGATGATGTGATCCTCTGCCACTGAGATATTGAGGTATGGGCCCGCCCTGCTAAAACCCAAAAGAGACCTTCTTAGATATAATATAATATGTAAGTTAGGGAGGATGAGAATTAGGTGTTGTTAACTCTTATTCATTTCAACATTTTAGCATGTTGTCACCCTTTGCCTTTTATGGACTAGTAACTATGCTGATAGCTTTGCTTCTTATAATATGTTTGCTTGTATTATCTAAGATACTGCGTTTGAGAACTCTACATTAGTAAATAAATATTTCAAATGTGCACAAGTCCTCATTTACTCCATGTTCTGGTTTGAAATGATTGCATAACGAAAGAGTGTTCATGTGTTCCAAGGGACCTGAGGTATTCTAAGATCACGTTCTGGTTTGTCTAAACATTGGGAGTTTGTTATGACCAATGAGACACTGTAGCTAGCTTGGTAAGGGGATTTTGGGTACTAAGGTGAGTGTTGGGACATCCTAATTCACTGAGGTTCCAAGTCTCTATGCACAGTTCTGTAGGAGAACAGGATCCCTGCTACAACATGTCACACTGAGTCACATAGGGAGCTCATGTGGTCCCTTCAACAGGATACAGATGGACTTTATTGAAATGCCTATTTGTAATGGGCTGAGATACATCCTAGTCATAGTATGCATGCTCTTAAGATGGGAGGAAGCCTACCTAAAAAGAAATTACAGTCTCACAGTGGCAAAACTGTTATAATGAGAATTGATGCCAAGTGTATGGCATGTCAGTCTCTTTGGAGTTAGATAAGGGAACCCATTTTAATAATGAAGTTCTGAAGATGCATGGCACAACAAATTGAACAAAGATTACATTGCAGTTATCGACCTGAAACTTCTAGCATTGTCGAGCAGATGAATGGGACCATCACGTCTCATTCATCTAAGGTTTGTGCCTCAACCTCAGTGAAGTGGCCAGAGGCTTTACATTAGGACTGATGAGTAGCCGAAGTATTCTTGATAGGAAAAAGTGGTCTTTCTCCCCATGAAGTGTTTATGGGAAGAACAATTAGATTACCTGCTGTACCTGAAAAGGCATTGTTAAACATCACAGATGATATGATACTCTACTACTGCAAAGGATTGGCTGATGTGGTGTTTTCTGTTTCTTACCAGGTTGAAGCTGCCACATCAAGAACAGTGCCATGACCTCAATCCTGGTGATTGGGTTATTATCAGGAAGCATATTTGAAGAATTGTTTGGAGCCAAGGTGGAAAGGCCCCTTCCAGGTCATTTTGGTGACCAATACTGCTGTGAAGTGTAGGAGAGTTCCAAACTGGGTGCACGAGTCCCACACCAAGAAGGTGAGAAATCCCAAAGAAGAAATTGGGCTCTTTCACCCTGAAATAGGAGCATTGGTGACTGCACCACTACAAGCTGAAAGTGAAGCAATTGTACTTAGATCTCTACAGCAGCAGGGAGACGAAAGGGATGAAGAGCATAAGTTGCACTAATTCAAGAACCTGTTGTGGCATCGCAGTCTCTAACTAAAAGGAAGCAGAGACTGATCCTCAATTAGCATCTGTGATCAAAACAACAATATAGTAAGAAGATCTGGGTAAAGACACAAGCACTAGTTGAAGAAACACCCATGAAGTTGAATGGTCACAGACTCATAATCAAGGAAGTTTGAATCAAAGTTTGTCAATTGATCGAATCCCAGTGACAATACAGGAAGAAATAGAAACAAATGAGGATAGAGACTCAGGAGAGAATCAACAAAGTTTGAGAAGTTCAAAACAGGTCCACTCAGCACCTGAGTGGACTTACTAACAAAACGAGGTGCTAAATGGCACAATTGATGAACTATGTGATATGAGATCTGAATTTTTTGAACCTCCAGGATATTACCAAAAACAAGCTGTGCTAGGAAAAAGATCTTAACAAAAATGAACTTTGCCTTTACAACAAGACTACAAAAAATGAAAAACAAAGTGTACGAATAACAGAAGGACTAACTTTGATCATTATTATTTTTTATTTTAGCTTTTTATTTTACAGAAGACCTGGGTGTGCGGTAGAAGAGTAGGAATAACATTTTTAGAAAAACATGTCAGGATAAGGATTGTCTAATCTTGCTGGTGGAAAAAAGAACATTTAAAGAAACTGAAAAAAAAGAAACTTTGCATCTTGAGCTTTAACTTCATACCTTTCATCTGATACTAAAGAGAACATGTGTTGTTATAGAAATAAATATAAATATATTATGTGTTCACTCTTCGTAAAACAGTTATTATGCTTACTACAGTATTTGTAGGGGTTTATGTTACACCCGAGAAAGAATTAAAGAATACAAACACTACACAAAATCATACAGATTTGAGTGATGAATAGCAATTGAAAGCCTCGTTTGGCGCATACAGTAGAGAGGATTACTCAACAAAAGTTTAGTCTAGATTAATACAGGAATACACAGATGCCATGGAAGCTAAAGACATACAGTCTGTGCTAATTTTCCATCATCCGCATCAGAAGAAGTTACCTATTATCATATGCCATTCTCTTCTGGGATTTCATGTAGCATATTAGTTATACTTGTATATAGGCGAGAACACTTTGAATATTGCTATTTTAACTATGATAATACTGTCTAGAGTACCATTGATAGAAAGCATGAATTTAAACTCATAAACAAAAGAAATGAAAACATCTTGGGTTTATATCATGCTATATAGACTTATAGATAGTGTGAATTCTTACCAAGAAAAGTTAACCTGCTTGATGCGTCCATTATAGAAAGTTTTTATTATGACTTTAGAAACAAGAAACACTAACATAACACATAGCAAAGACAGACATAATGATTTTTTTTAAATGTTTGGAAGAAAGAAGACATATTTCGAAAGAAAATGGTTTACCCATAATTAAGATTAGACCGTCAACACAAAGGGAACATTTGTTTTTATAGAAGAAGGACATCAAAATGAACTAGACATGTGGGGATTAGTAGTTGTGAAATACATTTGAATTAATGGGAGAGATATGGCAAATCTTGCAAGGAGAAGAATCTGCTATTCCAGGACTTTATTTTGCTTCTGGACTAAATGCTTATTTGTGACTAGTATAGATGCATTAACAATTTCTCCAGCACACATACACATTTTTAGTACAGATAAAGGAGCTCAACAAGGAGGAGACATTTTTGGAGCAATAATTCCACCTGAAGAAGTCATTTTAAATGAACAATAGATTAGAAAACTGTCTACTGTTGTCGACAAGCTGGCAACATCACTTCTGGAGTTTTGCCAGTAGCATACACTGAACTGATTGCTAGACAGTCAATGGTTTTGCAAGGGTAAGGCAGATTCTGCAAAATGCTTAATTTTAACTCAGTGCTACTCCTATAAACCTGATAAGAGTAAGAAGACAGAGCAATTTTGAAAAAATATTTCAGATTTAACACCTAAATTAAAAGAGCTGGAAACACCTAGTGTTTTAGAACATTTTGGATTGCAACTGCAGGACGAGGCATTTTAAAGGCTATATTAATATCAGTGCTAGCGGTAGGTCTATGCTTGATATGTTTGTATGATTTAGTCAAAGACTGTAAATATTTACACAACAGAAGGGAAAGAGAAATGAACAAGAGATTTGAAAAGAGTCTAACATTGAATCACATAATGAAAGATGATTATAGAAAGTCATTGATATTTACAAAGTTGAAAAAGAAAGAGAAGGGATTCAACTGATGATGAGCGTGCCTTCTGAACAGAACTCATATGTGAAAGCAAAATAGCGTGATAGTTTTTAAACCATCAGATGGGGGCAGAGTATGCTAATTGTGCATGAAAAGTGTACAACTTAACGTTAAACTGGCACACATTTGAGTAGGCAATCATTGTTTTTCCTGTAGGCCGCAGACAAAATCCTGGCAAGTTTTAGCTAGTTAAAAAGAAGCTTCACATTGCTGAAATGTGCACAATTTTGTTTTAGCAGCTTGATCTTAGAGTGGCCTGCTTAGGGATGTTGTCATATCTGCAGATTTTTCTAATTTAATAAAGGGTATTATTTTACTATTCATCATTTGTTCTTGAATATCATGAACTTCCTATTTCTTAATTTTTCAAATACGAATTGAATAAAATATCTTGTGCATTTTAAACAATACATAACTATTGTTTAGATTAAAAAAATGTATTAGCTAACAATGACGGCTAGGGCGCTCGACCTCGGACCTGGGGATCTGGGTTCGAGTCTCAGTAACAACGCCAAACATCCTGTGATTCTGGGCAAATCACTTAATCTCCCCATGCCTAACAAAAATGAATGTGTCTCCTCATGTAATGTAACTGGTGCTATGTAAAGCGCTCCGATAACCGATTCGGTACGGGTCAAGTTCGCACTATATAAAAACTCTGCAAAAAAATAAAAAATAAGTAGTTTATTGTTCTCGCAGTGAAACAATTGGAGATATAGAATGTCAAAGGTTGTTAGAAGCCTATGTGAACTGTACCTAATGTTTTCAGAATCTAACCTCATAAGACCGACTGTAGCGAACAGCATGATAAAAACTTTAATCCACATGTATGTACGTGGGAACGGAGGAGCTGAACTTGCTTACCGAAGAACCCTGTCTTCATATTGGCATGTGGAGGTGAAAGCAGGCAACAATGTTTTCGATATGTGTTCTTGACTTTTATATTAGTGTGTGTTCCTAGGAAGAGTAGCCCATTTACATTCAGGCTTTCTCGCATGCTCTTCTTTTCTTGGAGGATTGACCCAGACCCTTGATGGTGATATCTACTGCTACTACTCTTTTCCCTCTTTTACCTGACTTTACTTGGATTCGACAGTTTGCTACTGCAAATGTATGCTGATCTGAGACTCGATTGAGTCTTGTGGAATTCTTTTTATGGGAAATTCTGCTATTTAAATTGATTTTGAAGCTGCATGCTCCTTGATTTCACTCTTTACATTTGATTTCGAAACTCTTTATGAGTTCTAAAAATGTGATCCTGTAGAATATAGATTAGGGTATCTAATCCTTTATGCAACATGCTCAAATGTATTGATACTGATGACTGATGACCTATTCTAACTAATTTTCATTTTTATGAGATTTCATATTGATTGATCGACTAACTGAATCAGGATAAAAAATATAAACAGATCTTTACTAATGTCTTACTGAGATATAAAGTTTAAAGCGACAATTAAATCTCATCATTGACTTAACTGAAACTGTTATATATTTGAGATGTCTAAATTGCTTCTTGAATCCTAATACACAATTTAAGGGTTCATTGCAGGAGAAGGAAGATTTAGTGCAGAAACAGGGCCTTGGTACCAACAAGCGATCATAAATTTGGCCCATGATTGCGCTATCAACCACTAATGCATTATGGTACTTGTATGCCTCACCTTAACATGAGCGGTGAATAGGACACTTTTTGTGAATCATAGTATCATTGAACTCTGTCTTACCTCATCCGTATGTGCACATGCTTACTTGCACGAATTCTGCTCATATTACGAAACTAGATTCGATCCATGTCCCACTCTGGATCTTGGTTTACCCACTGGTTGCTTCTTGGAACCTCTGTACACTACTTCAGGCTGGAGGAAGAACTTTGACTGCACTGTGCCTCTGCCTGCTCACACCTGTTCTGAATTTCAATTACCCTGTGTGGCTGTAAGCTGAAAGGAGGGATTCAAGCAGCCACAGCCCATCCGAGTGGGCTGAGAGGCCATGTCACAGCTTCTGTGGGTGTGACCTCTTCAGCTTGGCAAAGCACCTGCAAGGCCTTCCCCATCTTGATGAAGGGGAGGGTCACTGATTGCCTCAGACCTGGGTGCTTCAGTTCTCTGTCCTGAACTGCCCAGGGCTGAATTTCAATCACTGACAACTCGTCACAGAGTGAGGTGGGGTGAGCAGTCGCACTGACCCCATCTCACTCTGCGACGAGTTAGGGACTGCTGCCTTACCTCATTGGCTGACCTTAGATCAGGAAATGGTGGAAGGTAACAGTTCCAACCCTCCTGGGATCTCTGAGACAGAGCTGTGCAAAGAAAGTATGGTCTTATTTTTTATGTTTGGTGCATCCATACATGAATATTCAGAAGTAAGTTGTGAATGGAGGTGTGTGTGTGTGTGAATGCACAAGTGTAAGTGTGTTTATATGTGCGTCTCAGCTCGACTGCTCCCCTCCCTGCTAAAAGTACAGGCCACCACCGGATTTAAGCCTGGCTTCTGCATTCAGAACTTGTGATTCAACACATCTAGAAAAACAACACTGAAACTGGGAAAAGTTGAAATACCAGCACCATAAGAGTGTGCTTGAATATGTGGAAATAGCAGGATGTCACGGGGCGGGACGGCACGATATGAACTGTACTGATGAAATGGACTGGTGGTCAGGTGTCTCTCCCCTTATGCCCCTTTCTGTCTCCACAACACAGCCTACCCAGTCATGGCCGGAGAACTGGACACGTATGGACAATGGCGCAGACTGGGAAAGTACAGCGGAAAAGGCAGACGGTCCCTTTAATGTTGGCTTTGGGGAAGACGGGACTCCTCCCCCTTGGTGCGTCACGGAGCCAAAAGGAGGCGCGTCCAGGAACTCAGCGGATGGCGATTCCCGAGGAGGAGAAGGCGCGAGAGTTCTACGGACTACATCGGAGACGGAGTGTTGCAGAGAGGAGACCATGACGAGCCCAGCTGTGGACTACAAGCCAGGAGGCCAACGGACAGGCGACTCGCCCGCCACGTTTCCGCGGGAGGAGCGTGGCTTACAAAGGTACGGGGCAAAGTGGCGGGCTGGGTTGCACGTAGTGGTCAAATGAACGAGTGAGGAAGTCACTGTTTAAAGTGTATAGTCTCCACTACCCTTCCCTACCTTCACGAGCACAGTCGAGCACGAAAGCGAGCGTGTGGCGTGGCTCTGCACAGCACTTGGTGTCCCTCACGTACCCGGCCCTTTTACGCTACGTCTGTACAGAACCCCAGACTGATTCCTCCTTTTCTCTTTCCTTTCTTCCTGCCGAAACGGGAGCTAACCGCCACCCAGAGCAACACCTGAAGAAGCGGACAGCTGACGGGTTCCATACCCGATGTGGTTGCATCACCCTGGAACCTGTATTTCCTAGAGGGGTCAAGACGGAAACGGATGAGTTTGCACGCTTAAGGCCCACCAGCAGACGTCGTAGAGCATATTTGAAAATAAAGCCATCCTTAAAATCCTTATTTCAAGCCTCCGACTCAGTTCCTGTTCCCACCACCACTCAAGAACCTGTACACAGGATTAATAAAATAATGAATGTAGCATGTTTATTAAATGATTACCTATCATTTTAATAAAATGGTAATAAAAAACTAATGATGAATCTTAGTATCTCTATTGCCTTCATTTTAATGCATGATAACAAAATGAAAATTGGTGCAAAAGATTCATGCAATGTGAAAAATGATTAACACTTTCAGTGTAAGTGCTAGACATTATTAGGATCATATTTCTTATAAGGATTATATTTTCATTTTTTTTAGGAATAGTTTACACATAGCTACTTTACAAATTTTGGTAGTAGGACATAATTAGAGTTAAACATTTCTGTGCAATAATCACTGACAACGTTACAGTTATTTCCATATATGATCTGTTTGATTGATTTCATTCTGCTAAATAAGAAATGCTAACTTTAAAATGCATTGAATTGCCTTTTTCCTAAGGCTGCAGTATTTTATAGCATGGTGTAATGGACTTTTACATGTGTTCAAATGTTACTTTGTCTGTTCTGTTTATGCAACATTCTTTTATCAACAAGACACTATTTCTTGTACTACATTGTGTATGAATTGGAGGGACCTCGACCTCTTGGCTTAATCCATGAAGAAACAAAATAACTAAGCTCTTCATCAACTAACTTGTGAGGACTGAGTAGACTTTCGTTTCTCATGAGCAACATGAGAAAATATGTTGGAGTGTCAATCTTGTCCCTGGTGAATGGAAGAATTGTCCCATGACGGTCAATATGGTGACAACTGATGTCATTCATGGACAATTTGGAGTATAAAACGTGACTTCCCCAAGGAGGATGGGGATTCAGCTGAGCTGTCTAGCGCCTTTGACACCTTTCTCTTCCATGGCTGACTGCCTGCCAAACTATCTTTACATGCCTCTTGCCTTTTTCCCTTTGTTGATGATCTTGCCTGCTGGAATATTTGGAGCTGTCTGGTGAGAGACCAGATCTGAACTTTCCTGATAATTGCTCCATTCCCCTTTGTCCATGCGCATGGTCTTTTCCCTAGTGGACTCTAACTTGATCTCTTCACACATACTAAGAGAACTCTTTTGAATTATCCTCCTGCCTTTGTTGGTGGAAGGAATTTTAACCTTAACCATCCTCTTTATGGATTAATTTATTTAGAAATAGATTCACTTTGACTATATGTGTGGTTTTATACTGTGAGCTGTAAGGCTCATGACAGAGTTACTTTAAATGTTACTTATATGCATTGATTTTGGATCTTTAAAGCAATAACCAAATTATCTAAAATTGTCTTAGTCCTTTCTTGTGTCTTAATGTTTTTTCTGCAGAAATTGTACATACAAAATATTGATTTCTACATACATAATAGGGAGACTCCAGGATTATTTTCAGAACATCAGGTTATTTTGCTATTGTTCTGTGTAGCCACAGTAGAGCTCTTGGATTGTATAATTCTTGTTAGGTTGACTTATTTATAAAGTTGGGTCTTCCAATTATAATACTGTATTTCCATAGCACGGTCTGAGAGTAGTGTACTTCAACCTGATCTCTAATTTGTGAGTTCGCTACCAATTAATGGACCTCACTGGGTGGGCAACAGTTCAACACCCTGATTCCTCACCCCTCACTACTATGAAGAAAGGTCCATCAGAGGACCAATACATCTGAGGGTGAAATATAGAATCTGAGTGAAGTGACTAAGTTGGTATAACAATTGTTTGAGCCCAGTACTTGAAAACCAAAAAAAGTAGCTTTCACTGCGACAAAACTTGACAGCAGAGTAATGTTTTTTTCTAGTGACATTTAGAATTTAGGGTGCCTGAGACAAATTTCTTCTGTTCAGCCAAAAAGCCCAAAATCCCATGGTTCGGCAGAAGTATTGATGAAGTACTGATGGGATGTTGTCTCAATTCCAATGACTTGTAGCAGCAAAGGAGCGTGAGCATTAATAGGGATGTGCTTTGGCTTAGATTATGGTGTTTTAAAATGGCTCTGTGGTGTTTTGCGAAGTTAAAAAAGTTGTGTGCATCTTATCGCTTAATGCAAAGAAGTTGAATTTGTTATCGACTCTGTGGCCTAAGATCTTGAGATATCCATCTACGTGTTGGTCTCAATGTGGAAGACAATGAGCAAGTGGTCTGCTGTGTTTTGGTGTTCGTCATGAGATGTTGTCGATAACATCTTATGGACAGGGATTTTCTTTTCTGTGTTAGTGGTAAGCAGTTTGTAAAGTTGATCACGAGTACACAGGGAATAACTGTATCAATTAGGATAAAATCCTGCTGGTCGAGATTTTATTTGAAGTGAATGATAAAGATAGGTATAGAAATAATATTATTTCGTAATACCTTTTGAGTGCGGGCATCTTTTTCCTTAGTGGAGCAGTGTATTTAATGGTTGAAATCACTTGCATATTGTATTGTGTATTTGCTTAGAAAACGCACCAAAGAAAATTGTAAAGGAGGGTGAGCTGCAGCAAGGAGCGAGATTGACGTCCGTGTGTCTCGCTGTTATTGGCAGTTGGTGTAAAGTCGCTCTGAGATTGGTTGACTAAGTCATAGAAAGTTGCGCTGCTATTGGTTGTGATTGCCAAACTAGAGAATTATGGGGGAATTTCATTTCTGGTTTTGCAAAAAACATTTATGAAATTGAATGAAAATGAAGTTATTCAAAACTTTAAAAAAATGTATACAAGGAGATGTGACTATACCTGTTAGAGTAGGAGAAGACGTATCATTCGAGGGTACGCCAGGTTAAACTGTATTGATGGATAAAGGATTATATCCATGTATTTGGGTTGAACAATGGCACAAAATTACATAGAAAGTCGGGGTCCTACAGTTTTCTCATTATGGAACATTCAATCTGAGAATCGGTGAGAATTTAAGGAGGAAATTATACGAGATGAGACCACCACCTGCACCTGTTCAATTTGAGGTATTAAATACTTGGGAACACATAGCTCATCAAAAAAAGAAAGAACAATATCAGGGAAGGTATAGAAGAACCATAAATCAGCATGCAAAAGCTAGATGGGATGTGTAACAGAAAATATGGAGAGCAGCTGTTATGCAGGGAACACACATGTACCCTTTGATAGCAGTCAAGGGGGACATTAGGGGTAAATGAAAGAAGAGGAAACATATTAACACAGAAAAGAGTGATGCTGAATCAGAAGGCAAAAGTAGTAACATAGATGATGATCTTTTGAATGATTTGTTGATAAATCGCCCACCACCATACAATGAATCACAGAGTGAGAGTTTGACAAACAAATATACAGCTTAAATTCCAAATGCCTCTGAAATGCTTGAAATGCCAAAATAGACTATACTTGTTTCTCCTGTAACAGGGGAAACAACAATAACAGTTCCACTGAATCCACTTCATTGGTCCTGTTGTGCCTATGGGTCACAGGTAAAAACTGCCCATACTTTGACTATACCTGCTGAAGTAAATACTGCACATGTTAATCCACTACAGTTTACAATAAGATCTTTGCTTCAGGTTCCGACTCAAAGCAATACTACAAGTACTAAGAGTATAGGTTGCCTTTTAAATCAGACACAATTTGATCCTGAAAGCAGAATAGTACAGAGGTCACCACCTTTTTATGTCCCCAGAATGAGTGAGCTTCCCGAAATCAGTTACAGTGTTTATGAAATGACTGTGCCAATGGGAAGTTCAGTTACTTATATAACCGCATTAAATATGCAACTTGGAACAAGTAGAGATATGACCAATGGAGAATTGCATTCAAATACTCCAAGAGAACAATCTGGACTTACTCCTCAAGATTTGGATAATTGGCACAGAGGGTTTAGTACCTCAATTAATAATCAATGTTCTGAAACTCTCTCAGTCCCAGTAAAAGGAAGACCATTAGATGTGACTAACCTTAAGGTAGAGTTAGAAGAAATTATGATGGGAACTCTTAGTCCATCTCGATTAAATACCTACCAGGAGGAGAAACTATTGTTTGTCTGTAAAGACATTACCCAACGAGCTAAACAGACACACAACAAGGTAGTTGAATTGGCTCAGAAATATGAAATTGATGTTCAGAGATCAAAGGTTTTACCAAGGACATACAGATTCGATTTTAGCAGCAGAGATTCTGTTAATATGAGGTCAGCTGGAATGAAACTTCAGATTAAGGAATTAATGCTAATCCAGAAGTGGTGCGAGAGAGAGAAATGATAAGGTAAATGGTCGAAAAAGAAGGAAACACAAAGTTAGGATGAAGATACCTCCAGTTGTAATAAACTGAGGAGATGGGGAAATACTGACGCTTCCTATGAGGGAAGTGCCTGATGGAGGGTATGTGCATGTGCCTTGGACTAGGGCTGGTATTTTGTCATTCACAAATGAATTTCCAAAATTTAGAGATAATTCAGTAGAATGGCACAGACAGATTGAAAGGTTTATGAACATTTTGAAAGTTATGTGGATAGATTGGAACACCCTGTTTTACATTGTGTTTCTTGGAGAATTGTGTACAGAGTGTAAAATTTCTGTAGACTGGTCTGAAGCAGAACCAGAGAGGGGTCCCAGAACTGGTGCACCGTCTCCAGTGGTATTGAAGAAATACCAGCAAATTATTATTTTCCTGAAAACCTAGATTTCTCCTAAATAGAGTGATTGGCTAAAATTGAAAGAACAATTCAAGAACTTAAAGAATCAGTTCATTAATATTACAAGATATTGATACAGGATTTCAGAAAGTTAGTGGAATGGGAAATGTGGCAGAAAAGGATATGGGTCATTTTGTTTATAGATTTTTTTAATGGTTTGTGACCTACAATTTCTTCCATGATTCATCAGTGTTTACTATGCAGGCAGAACAGACCAATTGATTACATGTTCCTATACTCAAAGTACTGCAGGGACAAACTAGAAGTGAAACATAAGGAATTGAAAGACAAATAGATGGTAGCACAGAGGAAAGCAGTACAAAGAGGCCAGAATCTTTCAGGTTTTGATAACGCATTTTCAGCAAAGGGAGAATTGAATTCGGCTCCTGTAATGCAGGGTGTATTGGTTTTCAACAGCAACAGACTTTTCAGTCACAGGGTAGAGATTGTGGTGTTTTAGTAGATTCTAGAACAGGTGTTGATGTGTGAGCTTTGAAGAAGACAAATCCATGTCACGTGTGTGAAAAATTTGAGCATTGGAAACGTAAGTGTATGTGTAATGTGATTAATGCTGGAAATCAGATGCATAATGAAGGGTATGCACAGTCTCAGGGAAATAACATGTTCCAGACTCAACAGACACAAAGACAGAGAGTTCAAAATCCTAATACATCTAAATCAATGCAGATACCCCTATCTTCGATGCCTCAACTGAATATTCAGATACAAAGGTACAACATGAATCAGAGTCAACAAACAAACAGAAACTCTTTCCCAAATCAAAACGAATCACAATAGTATTTGTTTCAGACAGACTATTTCAATCAGGACCCGTCAGCCAGATAGTGCATGAGGGGGGAGGAGAACTGCATATTTAGCGCAGTGTTAGAGGTAGACCAGAGTATTCCATATGTGAACGGAGAGGTAAATGCGAGTCATGTCTCATTTGACGTTAACACAGGTGCTACACTCTCTATGGTAAGAATAGCAGAGGATCCTAACCTACCCCTCTCTAGAGAAACTAGCCAAGTTGAAGGAGTTTCAAACAAAAAGTTGTCCACCCCAATTTCTGAAGCAGTTACTGTTAAAATAGGCTCCTTTGAGGATCAACATTGATTTCTGGTGTAAGATTCAAGTCCAGTTAATCTACTTGGAGGCCACTTATTGTGCAAGCTTAATTGTTTCACCTATTGCACTACAAAAGGTATTGAATTTCAAACCAATTATGTTGTTTTTAAACTTGCCCGACAGAGATCTGACATGGGAATGTACCTCTTTTGACGAGAGATGACTTCTGCATTGAGTTGAGAGACACTGTGTTATCTAAAGTCTGAGACTTTGCAGGTAAAGATACTGCAGTAATCAAAGGGATTGAACCAGTTCTAATCATTGTCAAACCAAATGCACAGTTTCTGAGAATCCCACAGTACAATTTGACTCCAGATACTATTGCTGGTATGAATCCTGAGATCGACTCAATGGCTGAGCAAGTATTCCTAAAGGAGATAATGAGGAGTTAATGTAACTCTCCCATTATGGGCTTGCAGAAGCCAAATGGCAGGTATCCTAATTTGAAGGATTTGCAGAAGGTGAATGCAATAATTGTTCCATGTCATCCTGTGGTCCCGAATCTAGCTGTGATACTGTTTTAGATTCCATGCTAGGCCAAATGGTTTTCAGTCATTGACTTGTGGCAGGCCGTTTTCTTCTTTCCCTTTCCATGAAGATAATCAGTTCTTCTTTGCTTTCTGTTTCAGCACTTGTATTTAGGCATGGTGCCGAGT
Organism: Lissotriton vulgaris; assembly: GCF_964263255.1. Taxonomy (NCBI): domain Eukaryota; kingdom Metazoa; phylum Chordata; class Amphibia; order Caudata; family Salamandridae; genus Lissotriton; species Lissotriton vulgaris. The sequence continues at coordinate 60,398 of NW_028242213.1, read as the reverse complement.
CCTACAAGGGTATACAGAAAGCCCCTCAATCTTCAATCAGATTCTTTCAAAAAGAATCTTGAGTCTCTGTTAGTGCCAAATCAAATATTGACGGCCTGCTGGTGTCATCAAATACTAAGGAAGCTTAGAAGATTGATACTATTGCACTTCCAAATCATCTGAATGAAAATGGACATAAATTTTCCCCGAATAAGATATAGTTTTACCAAACTGAAGTCCTGTACTTAGGACACCACATTGAAAAAGGAGCAAGGAAACTGTCACAAGAAAGAATCTCTGCGATTCTTAACATGAGTCGCCAACTACGTAAAAAGAAGTCTGCATGGTCTTAGGAATGGTGGGCTACTGTTGACAATGGATTCCAAACATTTCCTTGACAGCAAAACCTATCCAGAGGTTGACACACAAAGTTGTGTCTCATCCGGTACCTTGGGATGACAGTTATATGACTGCCTTTACTGAGCTGCAAGAATGCCTATGTAGTGCTTGGGCTCCAGGAACACCTGATTATAACAAGTGCTTTGTATTGTTCTGTAGTTGAAGAGAATGCTACACTCTTTCAGTACTGACACAAATGCATGGAAATAGTTGCAGGCCTGTAGCCTAGTTTTCAGCGATTCTTGATCCTATTACTGTAGCTTTGCCTGGATGTTTGAAAGTAGTTGCATCGGCATGTGTGAGTAATGAACAGTGTGAAAGCATATCCAAGGGACATCCACTGACTGTGTTTGTGCCCCACTCAGTAGAAATATTGTGACCTGTACTCGGAAACAGTATCTGACTAAAAGTCGATTGATGAAGTATGAACAAATACTTCTTGGCCCAGAGAATATCACTCTTAAAAGATACACTATTATGAATCCATGCCACTGTCTGGAAATGAAACTGTGACCGATGAAGTTGAACATATTTGCTTGGATGTGACTAAGTCATGCACAAAACCCTGACCTGATATACAGGATCAATCGTTACCTGAATATAATCATGTTTAATTTGTTTATGGTTCCTGATTTCAACACAATGAAGTAAATCTGAAAGCTGTTTATGCCATTTGTACAGTTGCAGAGGTTGTGGAAGCGTCATGGTTGCAAGGAGTGTATTCAGCAAAGGTTGCTGAATTGATTGCCTTGACATGGGCTTGCAGTTTTTCAGAACAACTCAGAGTGACAATTTTTACTGATAGTCAGTACAGCATTGGAGTCGTACGTGACTTCAGGCAATTATGGTCACAGCATGGGTTCATGACTTCCTCCGAATCAGCTATATAAAATTGAGAAAGTGAGAGGGACCTTTTGCGGGTCCCTTCAATTGCCGGGCCAAACTGTAGTAGTCCAGTACGTAGCTCATAGGCAAGGCACTGATTACGTGATTGTTGAGAATAGAGATGTCAACAGGATTGCGAAGTTCTGTGCATTACCTTTAATGGGGATTTAAATAATCAAACTTCACACGTCACAAATTGCAACCTGTTATTAACTGCTCTAGACACATCGGAAGAGGTTAGGAGATTGCAGGAAGAAGTGACAGAAGCTGAACTGCAAAGATAGGTGCGAGCTGGATGCACTAAAAGGGTAGATGAAGTTTAGATTTACACTGATGGCAGACTTGTTTTTACCATCTATGGCTAGACATTTTCATGGTCCTGCACATGTGGGAAGAGATGCAACTCTTTTGACAAGTGTGGTTCAATCCCCGAGTCAGATTGATTGCTGAGAGTCTTTGCCATCGCTGTATAATGTGTCAGCAACAAAATGCTGGAACGAACACCTGTTACAATGACACATGTAGGGAAATCAGCAGGTCCCTCTAACCAAATTCGAATGGACTTCAGAGTGATACCCCTTTACAACAGTTTGAAACATGTTTTGGTCATTAGTTGCATTTTTTCAAAATGGGTGATGCTTATCCAACACAAAGAAATGACAGTCTTAGAGTAGCTAAATTGTTATTAAGAGAGTTGATTTCCGGCTTTGGAATTCTGACTACGCTTGAGTCTGATCAAGAAACTTTCAACAATGAGGTACTGAAAAAGTTGAGCAGACACTGCATTGCAGATACCGTCCAGAGGCTTCGGGACTCATGGAGCAGATGAATGGCACATTGAAATACATATTTGTGAAGGTGGGTGCTTCAGCATCTTTGAAGTGGCCCGATGCATTGCCTCTTGTGTTGATGAGTTTGAGAACCACAACAGACAGAAGGACAGGACTGCTGCCCAATGAAGTCAATATGGACTGAGAGATGAGGCAGCCAGTTGTTCCTGCTAACGCTCTCGTCACAATTACAGATGACTTAATATTGGACTATTGCAAAGGTTTGGCTGAATCCTTAAAAACCTGAGAGGAGTTCCTGATTTGTGCTACTGCTTTTTTGCAGTGCTCTGCTTTCCTGTGGCTGCCCTAAGCAGCATTGTGCGCATGTGCTTGTTGAGCACATTGTTGAATTCCTTGTTCTGAATCTTAGTTCAAGATTCCATGTACCAACAGGGCATTACTTGTTTCAATGCCTGTTGGTACAGCTTGCCCTTGATTCTTGTATTCCAGTTCTTGATTTCTGAAGCACTGTTAATTATTTTTTGTCTTGTTTTTCTCCTTGTCTGATTGTTGTCTTGTCTGTCCTGTATTCTGGTTATTCATTCCACTCTGGTTTTCTGTTCCACTCCTGATTTGATCAACTGTCTGTTGAACTCCATATATGGGTACAGTGTGACCCCTGGCTTGGTCTCCGTTCCAGTGAGGTAGGACAAAGACTTCTGTTGTTGCACCCAGTTCCTCCGGAATCTTACGTATCTTAGTGTTGTTGTCCGTTTCCGTCCACCTGGCACTAAGTACAACAGACTCTATACAGCCAGCCCCACTATGACTTTGCTATATGACTGTTGTTAACAACAATCTGCTGGTGTTAGTCCAAAGGGCTTTCCCTAAATGACTAAGACCTCTTGTTTATCTACCAGTACACCCCCTACTTTGATCATACTCTGTTCATTTCTATCTCCTGCCCTGTGTTGTTTAGTGGCCTCAGTTATACTTTGCGTAGCCTGATATTACCTTGCCTTGTCTCTTTGCTAATTGATACCTCTGTAATCACTCAGCTCTGCCTTCGATCCCTATCACCACACATGGACAAGCACTGATACTGCATCACCCTTGCATAGAAAATAATGGAGGCAGGGAATTAATAAAACACCCCACAGAAAATAATGCTACATTAAAGTACATTATTTAAACTAGCTAAAAATATAAATAAATATAATTTAATGTTAAAATATATGTAAAAATAGACATTTATAATTTAATTATAAAATATTTTTATGCCCGATTTTGAATTTTGTTTGGCTTTCATTTCTCCAAATACTTCCTTCTAGCATAGTTTTAAGACTCTTGCTGCCCAACTCAGTGCTGTCAGTCCAACCATTTGACTTGCTATCTTCACAGACTTCTGTCGCACCTCAATGGCGGTTCTGAGGGTACATTTTGAAAATTGTCTAGCAGAAATCAAAGAGACTGCTGGGGTCACCCAACTCTGTAAGTGTCTGCACACTGGAGAGGGGCCTCTGCATAAAATGTCTCAACTCATTCAAACATTGAAGCACCTGTTGACCATAATGCTGCCCTTGCTGCCCTTAATATATAGGTTAGCACACAATGTAATCCAGACTATGAACATTTTCTTATCTGAAAAGCCAAGAAAATAGCAAAATAATACATGGACATTTACATGCACATCTCCATCAACGCTCTAGTACATTCAGCAATCAAGATGTAGAAATCCAGGCACAAGTCATGCACAGGAGAAATGTGACATTGCAGACACTTATTTTGGCAGAACCCATCATACAGCTTGAAAACTTGCTAACACTATGCCACTCAATTGAAATAGCTGAAGCCTGTGCATTGCTCATGGAAATATCTCCATCCTCACCCCTCCCAACTCATTCTGTGAAAAAAGAACCTCCTGACACTGTGTAAAAAATTTAAGTTTGTCAACCCCACCACACCTGATGTCTGTGTGGTGGCAAATTCCTTCCTGCAGTGGTACTCTAGCTGCAAGGCTGCGGCGGCTCATCACTTTCATATTCGGCATCCAGTCGCCCCAGCTAGACACTATAGAAGTAATATCTCTTTCATGGAAATGTCTGCCTCAAAGGTAAAACTATAAAACTACACATGGACAACCCTATGCTACCTGTAGCATTGCAGCATGCATTGAGGAATTCCTTATCATGTATGACAGCACGCAGAGACAGATCTAGCTAGATAAACTTAAAATATAATATATAATCAAAAAAGTAATGGTCCAATACAATAATTTAGTTGCCTAAAAGCCAAAGAAACCTGATGGAATATGTGTATTTAGGGAAATGTTATGATCGTAAGATACCCACAAAATTGGTCAGGACAAGAAACTGTGCACCCACTGTTACAGACCCTTGTGGAATGAGATGCATAACCTATGCAAGTTTTGCAACTGAGCAACCATATGCACACATCGAGAAAAAGGCCGTCTCAGTTCTCTGGGGATGACATTTCCACCTCTGTGTATATGGCAACCGATTTAAAGTCTGCAGATACTACAAATCTTCACTCTCATTTCAGAGATACGTATTCATGCCTCTACCTTGCATTAAAGGTGTATATTGCAGTTGTAGGAGTATTTATTCCTGCTTGTGTATCGACCTGGCAAGTTCTATCCTGCAGGAATACTTGTCCCGTCACTGGAGAGAAGACACTCTTGAGGGAGAAACACAAGGCACAGAGAGGGAAGATGATATACGCTTGACAGTGGATGAATTCAAACCAAAACCAATAACTCTGGTCTGGAAAACAGGAATTCAGCTACTTTCCTTGATTAATGCATTTCTGTTGCATGAAAGAAGCTGGAAATAACACACACTCAATCCATAATGTAAGCCAAATAACACTACCAAGAAGCTCCTACTCGAGAAAATCAAATATAATCCCTACCAACATGATACCTCATGTTCTTAAACTAGTACATTATGTGCATCAAGGAGTGGCCAAGACTAAGATGAGAATCTGCTAGAAGGTCTGGTTCACTGATGTTGATAAGCAAAAGGAAGAGTTGGTGGCCAGCTGTATCCCATGTCAGAAAACAGGATGAGGAAACCCGTCTACTTCAGTTATTACAGAAGATATACCAGAAGCACCTTGATTTAAGATGAGAGCAGGCTTTACAAGTCTTAATTTGTGAGTAGTTGTTAATGATTGTAACAAATAGCAGTAAGTAAAGCTAGTACTGTCCACTACATCTCACAAAGTAATGACTGAGCTTGGGAAAGTATTTTCAGCATATGTGATTCCATCTCTGAACATCAGGCACCGAAAAGTCCTGCTTGATTGTCCAGAAGCCTACAGAAAAGTAGAGAGTTTCATGAGGACTTTACATAAGGTCTCTGAACTGGAGCAAGACAGCTTAGATGTGACCATATACATCCATATACATCCATCCCATTAAAAACCACATCCACTTTGGGAACTGATGCTTGTCACACAAGTCCTTTCAGCCAGTGAGAGATCAGTAGTCGTTCAATACTCAAGAGGCAAACTAAGACAGTAGGCACGACTGCCAAGTCAACATTTAGGCCACCAACAAATCACTATGCAATACAACAATTCAGACAGAGGTAAAGGGCTGCTTGAAAAACCCTTCAGCGGAAAAGCGCCATGCACTTACAACCAGCGACAGCTTAATGCTGTGAAAAATATCTAAACAACTGTTTCAATAGGCTCCTAATTGCAAAACCATGTACTAAGTGGAGCGGTCAATGGTGCTTTGATTAGCCAAGGCGATTTATGTCTGCCCTCCGCTCACACACACAGAAACACACAGTTGCCTTCATACACAGCAAGCAATTATATTTGATTTGAAGCACCTTGAGACAGGGTAAAACAGAATCAAAAGGAAAATGTACTGAAGAACGTCAATAGAAGCAGTCTCAGCAGCTCTATTCAAGCAATGATTTCATTAGGAAGGAGTGATTCATGTCACAGCACAGATAACACCCCCCCACCCACCTATAAAGCCGGACAGCATGTTGCTGTAACATGTATCGGAAGCCAGTGTGCCCGTCTCCCCCATGCTTTAATGACCCTGGTCCGCATCCATTGTACTGAACAGTGCCCATATACTCTTACTTTATACCACGCGTCTTTCTGTACCTCTCAATCCCGGCGTGCCTCACCACTCACGCTGTGACCCTCGCAGGACGACAGACTCACCATATTCCAGGAATCTCTTCGTCTCGTCCTTCCACTCGGTGCCGCGGCTCCTCAGAATAGCCTTCCTCAGCATCTTAAGGCCGAAGCACGTGACGTCTCCACTCGGCGCTGAATGCAACAAAAAAGAATCTGGAAAAAACGGCTGAGCTGCCTTTTGTGTGCATTTAAAAGAAAAGAAATGTCCGATATGTTGTCCGTGAACTGATTAAATCTGAGACGCCGACCCCGGGCCGGCCGCGACACAGCTCTTCCTTGACAGGATGTCCCACCCCCCCACGCGCGGCATCCAATGATGGATGCTGCGCGGTGGACCAGCCAATCCTGGCGCTGCATACAGTGCCAGGATTGGCTGGGGGGCACATTTGCTGCTCGCCTTGTTGCCCTTTGTAAACCCGGGCTGTGGCAGGTGAACAAGGTCCCGCTGGGGAAATTACAGTGCTGTGAGTGCGCATGCTTGGGCAAGTTGCAAACCAATTTGCACTTGCGCAGTACGGTCTGCTGCAGCCTGAGTGTGTGGACTGTCTGTCACTCAAGCTGCAGCAGGCCACCCCCCCCCCCCCCCCGGCCCCTGCGCAATTCCCGGCGGCTGATTATTGAATGTTGCAACTTGCAATGTATTATGTTTATCATGTACTACAGTCACAGTAATTTTATTTACATAGGATTGCGGCCGGCGGCCGCGATGCGGGTCCATGTGGCTGGTGGGGCTACGCCCCAACGCCCCAATGGACGCACCGCGGCTGACTGACATGCATTATGCCAGGATATAGTTGTTCATCTCATTGATCTATATATCTATTTACACCAATTTATTTTCTATTGCCCCACTATCAACCTGTATCTTGCACCTTTCCCAATCAAAGTCCTCATTTTGGCCCATATGAATTAATTCCTCTGCCATGGGGTTTCTTTTTTTCTCTTATTCTACATGCAGAAGCTCCACACATGATGTTAATGAGATGTTTTGTTGATATTTTTAGAGCTCAACTGCTACTAAGAAGTAGTAAAGACTTCCTAAAGTGAAGATAATTGGCTGCTTCCCTGAGTGAGAGAGGGAAAGTGTTCTAATGTTTAGCTGCCAGGATACAAAAGGCTCATCCTCTTTCTATTTCTCTAACGTGGAATCACCAAACTTGATGCAGAGGCTGAGCGAAATTCTCTATTGGAGTTGTATTTCTGAAAATGTTATTAATTTTGGCATATTTAAGTTGCAGGCCATTGGGTTAGGCAAGGTGTTTAAAACTAGATTATCTCCCCAATAGGAAGAAAATGAACTATTAACTAAAGAAATGACAAGAGCCTCTCTGTGCCGACCTACGATTATGAAAACTGCAGTACTCTGAATCAATTGTAGTTTGGCACAAATGTTTTAGGAGAACCAAGGTAGAGGCTATTACAATCACCCATCTGAGTTGAGGGGTGGATGTCCCAGAAATTGCCCATCCAATAATGGGTGAGTTTGGAAAGTTCAGATGTCTTTAAAAAAATGTGAAGCCCCAAACCCATTGAAATATAGCCCAAAGAGAGAAATGAAGGACAGAGCTGAGTGGTTATTATTATATAACCACTCAGCTCTGTCCTTCAAAACATATTTGTTGTCTCCGGATTCCAACAGCAGCAAGAAGGGTTGCGGTCCTAAGTAAGTGCAGAATAGTTTTTATTCTTTAAAACGAAGAGTTCCCAGGCTGAAACCACGGTGCATCAGAAACAGCCAACACGTGTTTCGCCCTCTCCCGGCATGCAGGCCTCGAGTTATCTCAAGGCTGGTAGTGTGTGTGAGATGTTGACAAACAGGGTAAGATTGAATGGGGTTATTTTTGAGAAAGTAGAGGAAAGTCAAGAAGTAAGGGACGAGGTCGGAGAAAAGAGACAAAGGAACAAAAGGATAGTGACAATTACATATAACATACATATGAATATATGTAATAACATTTGCCATATTCTACATGAACCCAACCAAGGTTAGCAAGAGGAAAGGCAATAAAAGTGTTAATTAGAGGCAGAACCACTATGCAGTATACATGTGAAGATTATTTGTACATAAGTTATACAGTATGTAATACATAACTACATCAGATGCAAAGTTTCCAAAATATGGTCCCAAGGAGGTTCGACACCAAGGTTACAAGTGTAACATAGTACATAGTGTTAGTGGGGCGAATAGTCACAAAAATACACAGCATACTCGATAACAAGAAATCAGGTAGGTAGTACACACAATTTCCATAGTACTTCAGGGTTCCAAGCCATTCAGTGGAAGGTCAGTGTCAGGATCTGGAAAAAAAGTGTAGGGAGACACATAAGAATCCAATAGAAGGTCAGTGCCAGAGTTCAGAAAAAAAGTATAAGAATATGTGTAAGACATATACACAGGTGGGCGTAAAGGCAAGTATGCCCATATGGAACCTAAAGGCCTTGAGTGGTCAATGGTAAGTGATGTAGGAATGTTAAGCATGGAAGGATAGCAAGGGAAGAAGTAGCCATGCACAGATAGTGACCACAACCCCCTAATAGTCACACTTAAGAGAAAGGACCATGTGAGATCCTCATCTATACACAGACCCTGGTCCCTGAACCAGTTGTGGCTAACAATTGCAGAAGAGCTTCTTGGCCTAAGGTTCCGTCTAATGAGAATCTCTAAGCCGAGATATATCAGTGGTTTATATATTTTTTATTTATTTATGAGAACTCCACTGAGTAGGCTATACCAATCCTAGAAATTCACGGTAGGTTTTTAAACAAACTCCAGAGTATTTTTTATTTAAAAAATCTACCGCTAACATACAAGCCCACCCCAAAGACCAATAATGGTATTCACCCAATTGTGAGCAGGTAAAGAAAAAGCTGAAAATCAAGGGTTACAGAATCCGCTAAATGCATTTTTGGAGTTCTCTGGCCACAGGGTTTGAGAATTAAATGCTGCAAAAAACAAATTCGTATTCTCTGGTAAGAATGTTAGCAAGAGCTGCCCAGTAATGGTGGGGAAATACCACTTGGAAAGCGTTTTTAGTTTTGATTATTTGGGGGTGACCCTGTCTGACAAATCTAAGTGGGTCCACCAAATAAAGAAAGGAGCCCTCACAATATCGCACAGACCTAAGGCCATTCTACGCTTTCAGGAGGACACATATTTGTATTCTATCTCCCCAGCCTTGGAAGCCTATTGAGCGAAGGCCCAAAGCTCTTGTGAAGAAGTAGGAATTCAGGTAATGCAGAATGATGATATAATGATTCTTTATTAACATCTCATGAAGAAAGGATCTCATCCACAAGAGACACAGGCAGTAACTGGCTCAGTACTGGCCCCAATTAGAATATCAACATAACTACATCATTACATTCTAAGGATAACATTCTATAACCAGCAAGTCCCTCACACACAGATATAGCACTATGAAGGATACCACAGCTCTGCACTGTATGGCGCTGAAGTTTGGAGTTACTCTCATACCACGAGGCTCGAAGTGATGGAGAAATCATTTGTCGGAGCATTGCTCTCAGTTTCCGTATGAAAAGAATATCTGATCAGGCACACTTAAAACCACTACTATTCTAGATTCATATCTAAACTGTTCATGAATTAGGCAAATATCGAGATTCCTTGGGTGACGTGAATCGCGCCATGCAGATTCCTGGGTTAAGGTTTCTACGTGACTGTGAAAAAAATTGGGTTTGATCAAAATGTAGAACTTGCCTGAATAAATTTGTAGGGCAGATAAACAGATTTTAAACTCGACCCATTGGTCCCTAGTGTGGCAAGAGATAGCTAGGTGCGCTCTGGGCCACCTTACCGAGCACTTCTTGGCATTTAAACCTATTCCAGCTTTTGAAACCTATATGGATATTATTACACCACCGCTGGCAAAGAGATTGTTTATCAGATTTTGATTTAGAATAGGCTGTTTGGCCCTTTATTTGCTCAGTAAAAATTGAATAATAACTCCTTGTCTAATTCATGCCCAGGTTGTAGCATGAATCGTGAGAACCCTTGATCATGTTATGTTTGTATGACCTGAATATCGTGGTACACGCAGAAAATGGTTGTGCCTGATTTGTTTGTCCATGGAGGTATTACATTTTAGAGAGGTGAAAAGAATATTAATGACTAATACATCTGGTCCTGTTGTTTTTCTGTGAGTTGGTTCTTGTTGAACATCTTGATTAAGCGGGATACATTTCTGAAATCACTGCAAATGTTGGCATTTTTAGCGCATGGGCAGTCCTGAGGGAAACAATTTTAAGCATTTATTCGTTATGTGTACGTGTTTTTATAGCTACTATTTATTGGCTATTTTGTTCTAAAAACGCTTCCTGAGCATTGCACTTTTTAAAACCTAAGTTTTATCCACAATGAACTGGGTACTTTTCAAAATTATTGCAGTGATAAGATTATAATTTGAGGGTTTATCTTGATAGTCTGAGAGTAACATTGGTAATGAAATTGTACTGTGTGAGATTGCTGGGGCTAAGTTTTACGATTGCATTTTATTGTTTTCTTTACTATACATATTTGTGTATCAAGTTTACTGAAAGGAGCAAATTGTTAAATGTATTATATGGATGTTTCGTGCCATTGATGGTTATGAAACCGAATAAAGAATTTTTGATCTGAGACAAAAAAAGCTGTTGTTTGCTCTTATATTCATAGTGCCCAAACATAAATTGCTGGTGGAGCATCAGAACACCTTGGTGGGCACCAGGTGTGTACTGCATGACCATGAACATGCAGAGAAAAAGATTAGGGACCTCTGTCCCAGAATGGGGAAAAGTGCCCAAACCTGCGGTATAGTAAAGGACAAAGATATCAGGTGCTGTATAGGCCAAGCCTCATGAGGCGCTGAGTCATATTTCAAAGACAAGCGAATACACACAGAGAGGCGGGTAGTCTCCCAAAGATGGTGTAGGGACGTGTCAGTCGCATGCTCTGGGGCAAGGGAGGGGTTAAGCCAGAAACAAATAACGTTTTACGGCTACTACTCACACACGGAGATGGCAGTAAAGCTGGAGCCGTATTATACAATGCTATTTACAAAAAGGGGTGGTGAGGGACAGAGTCTCTGAATTAAACAGAATACTCTCACCCAGTCAAGAGATCAGGGCTAGATCCAACACCGTTTTTTAGCTCACTGCACCATCCCAGTTTCAGAACCTGGCTGTATGCAAATTAGTCTGTTCCTGTCCCAGTGCATGATGGGAACAGGGCAAACCAAACTACAAAAGCCAATTCTTACACTGGGAAGGAAACAAGCTACCGGGGACCGGTTTCTGGCATTTCAGCCGTCTTCGGCCCGGCTTGCTTGAATCCTGATGGTGCAATGAGCAAGGGACTCACATCTGAGTATACCCTTCCACGCTTAGGGTGGACAAAAATATTTACAAAAAGGGGTGGTGAGGGACAGAGTCTCTGAATTAAACAGAATACTCTCACCCAGTCAAGAGATCAGGGCTAGATCCAACACCGTTTTTTAGCTCACTGCACCATCCCAGTTTCAGAACCTGGCTGTATGCAAATTAGTCTGTTCCTGTCCCAGTGCATGATGGGAACAGGGCAAACCAAACTACAAAAGCCAATTCTTACACTGGGAAGGAAACAAGCTACCGGGGACCGGTTTCTGGCATTTCAGCCGTCTTCGGCCCGGCTTGCTTGAATCCTGATGGTGCAATGAGCAAGGGACTCACATCTGAGTATACCCTTCCACGCTTAGGGTGGACAAAAATATTTACAAAAAGGGGTGGTGAGGGACAGAGTCTCTGAATTAAACAGAATACTCTCACCCAGTCAAGAGATCAGGGCTAGACCCAACACCGTTTTTTAGCTCACTGCACCATCCCAGTTTCAGAACCTGGCTGTATGCAAATTAGTCTGTTCCTGTCCCAGTGCATGATGGGAACAGGGCAAACCAAACTACAAAAGCCAATTCTTACACTGGGAAGGAAACAAGCTACCGGGGACCGGTTTCTGGCATTTCAGCCGTCTTCGGCCCGGCTTGCTTGAATCCTGATGGTGCAATGAGCAAGGGACTCACATCTGAGTATACCCTTCCACGCTTAGGGTGGACAAAAATATTTACAAAAAGGGGTGGTGAGGGACAGAGTCTCTGAATTAAACAGAATACTCTCACCCAGTCAAGAGATCAGGGCTAGATCCAACACCGTTTTTTAGCTCACTGCACCATCCCAGTTTCAGAACCTGGCTGTATGCAAATTAGTCTGTTCCTGTCCCAGTGCATGATGGGAACAGGGCAAACCAAACTACAAAAGCCAATTCTTACACTGGGAAGGAAACAAGCTACCGGGGACCGGTTTCTGGCATTTCAGCCGTCTTCGGCCCGGCTTGCTTGAATCCTGATGGTGCAATGAGCAAGGGACTCACATCTGAGTATACCCTTCCACGCTTAGGGTGGACAAAAATATTTACAAAAAGGGGTGGTGAGGGACAGAGTCTCTGAATTAAACAGAATACTCTCACCCAGTCAAGAGATCAGGGCTAGATCCAACACCGTTTTTTAGCTCACTGCACCATCCCAGTTTCAGAACCTGGCTGTATGCAAATTAGTCTGTTCCTGTCCCAGTGCATGATGGGAACAGGGCAAACCAAACTACAAAAGCCAATTCTTACACTGGCAAGGAAACAAGCTACCGGGGACCGGTTTCTGGCATTTCAGCCGTCTTCGGCCCGGCTTGCTTGAATCCTGATGGTGCAATGAGCAAGGGACTCACATCTGAGTATACCCTTCCACGCTTAGGGTGGACAAAAATATTTACAAAAAGGGGTGGTGAGGGACAGAGTCTCTGAATTAAACAGAATACTCTCACCCAGTCAAGAGATCAGGGCTAGATCCAACACCGTTTTTTAGCTCACTGCACCATCCCAGTTTCAGAACCTGGCTGTATGCAAATTAGTCTGTTCCTGTCCCAGTGCATGATGGGAACAGGGCAAACCAAACTACAAAAGCCAATTCTTACACTGGGAAGGAAACAAGCTACCGGGGACCGGTTTCTGGCATTTCAGCCGTCTTCGGCCCGGCTTGCTTGAATCCTGATGGTGCAATGAGCAAGGGACTCACATCTGAGTATACCCTTCCACGCTTAGGGTGGACAAAAATATTTACAAAAAGGGGTGGTGAGGGACAGAGTCTCTGAATTAAACAGAATACTCTCACCCAGTCAAGAGATCAGGGCTAGATCCAACACCGTTTTTTTAGCTCACTGCACCATCCCAGTTTCAGAACCTGGCTGTATGCAAATTAGTCTGTTCCTGTCCCAGTGCATGATGGGAACAGGGCAAACCAAACTACAAAAGCCAATTCTTACACTGGGAAGGAAACAAGCTACCGGGGACCGGTTTCTGGCATTTCAGCCGTCTTCGGCCCGGCTTGCTTGAATCCTGATGGTGCAATGAGCAAGGGACTCACATCTGAGTATACCCTTCCACGCTTAGGGTAGACAAAAATATTTACAAAAAGGGGTGGTGAGGGACAGAGTCTCTGAATTAAACAGAATACTCTCACCCAGTCAAGAGATCAGGGCTAGATCCAACACCGTTTTTTAGCTCACTGCACCATCCCAGTTTCAGAACCTGGCTGTATGCAAATTAGTCTGTTCCTGTCCCAGTGCATGATGGGAACAGGGCAAACCAAACTACAAAAGCCAATTCTTACACTGGGAAGGAAACAAGCTACCGGGGACCGGTTTCTGGCATTTCAGTCGTCTTCGGCCCGGCTTGCTTGAATCCTGATGGTGCAATGAGCAAGGGACTCACATCTGAGTATACCCTTCCACGCTTAGGGTGGACAAAAATATTTACAAAAAGGGGTGGTGAGGGACAGAGTCTCTGAATTAAACAGAATACTCTCACCCAGTCAAGAGATCAGGGCTAGATCCAACACCGTTTTTTAGCTCACTGCACCATCCCAGTTTCAGAACCTGGCTGTATGCAAATTAGTCTGTTCCTGTCCCAGTGCATGATGGGAACAGGGCAAACCAAACTACAAAAGCCAATTCTTACACTGGGAAGGAAACAAGCTACCGGGGACCGGTTTCTGGCATTTCAGCCGTCTTCGGCCCGGCTTGCTTGAATCCTGATGGTGCAATGAGCAAGGGACTCACATCTGAGTATACCCTTCCACGCTTAGGGTGGACAAAAATATTTACAAAAAGGGGTGGTGAGGGACAGAGTCTCTGAATTAAACAGAATACTCTCACCCAGTCAAGAGATCAGGGCTAGATCCAACACCGTTTTTTAGCTCACTGCACCATCCCAGTTTCAGAACCTGGCTGTATGCAAATTAGTCTGTTCCTGTCCCAGTGCATGATGGGAACAGGGCAAACCAAACTACTATACAATGCGGCTTTGCACTTATTTTATCCTCCCTTGGACACCAGTAAGATCCAATGAGAGTAAAACATAGGTTCAGAATACACTGACAAGACATGAGGCGTGGCCCCACAATACACTAAGGCTCTGTCTCAAAATCAGAGTTTTACATTCAGAAAACTTAATTACATACACCAAGCATATCTTATGCCAGCACTCATAGCAAAAATGTTTCCTTGATCATCTGATTGCTGCCCAAGATGTTTGGCTCGTCATGCAGACGTCTACCATATGGTATGGGATTGTGCAGTCAATGGACATTATTGGGCGGGCATAGTGGCTCTCCTTACTGAAATAATAGTCATAACTATAAGACCAGATATTACTTTGTGCATGCTTGGGCAGATGTCTAGACCGAAAGCACCCAAACATATCTATAACTTCTTAGATCTGACACTGGTTCTTGCCAAGCATGATCTCGCTGTGGCGCGGAAAGCCAAACATGCTCCAAATGTTATATCATGGCAACCAGATGTTCAAAAATTGAGGAGGGAAGATATTGCAAACAGGAGGCGTCATGAAACGACTTGAAATTGGAATATGGTGCTGACGGTGCGGGACACAATCTTAGAGGCACTAGAAGTTAAAACATACACCAGACCTCCCTGAATGCCTAGGCAATATGTGCTAAAACATTGGTGTCTCTGTCAGATACTAAGGGGCTCATTAGCCGCCTGCCACACTAACGGAGAACGGGACCGCCCGCCATAAGGGCGGGGGTCCCGTAGGGAGAATTAGGATGTGCCCGCCACTGTGGCGGGCACATCCTCCATGTTTTGCATTGTGGCGGGCGGTGCACTCTGCACCGCCCGCCACAATGCAAAACACTTGTGAACGCATTTGCATGTGCAAAGCGGCAGGCACCATAGGTACCCCCCCGTCCTCCCCCTAAACCGGCATCACCTGGGGGCTCCACAGGGGGAAGCTGCAGCAAACACCACCTGCCTTTCCGTGGCGGCATTGCCGCCGCGGAAAGGCACCTATATGTGGCCATTGTAATATGGCTGGCGGTGTCCATCGGACACCGCCACCATATAGTATTCCATTACCGCTGCGGTCGCAAGGCGACCGCCGCGGTAAAGCGGCGGACGGTCTTTCCGCCGCGCTCCCCCCGCCATCCTAACACGGCGCGGGGGAATCCAATCATAGGTGTCGGGCGGATTGCCTCCGCCAGGCCGGCGGTGGCGGGGGGAAGCGCGGCGGTGGCTGCCGCCAGCCTGGCGGAGGCAATCCGCCTGACATCATAATAGATCCCTTAATGTGGATTGCTGAAGTCATTGTTATTAAAATTTGATTACTGCTTGTATATTTCTTAGAACGTCACATATTATTCTCAGTTATATTGGGGAGAGGATGTAGCCTTACGGCTAGAGCATTCAACCTCGAAGCTGGAGAACCGGGTTTGAGTCTCGGCAACAACATCCTGTGATTCTGGGCAAATCACTTAATCTTCCCGCGCCTAAAAAAAAGTGAATGTGTCCTTTTGTAACGAAACTGGTGCTCATATAAAGCACTCTGATACCTGACGTCTCTGGTCTAATTCGCGCTATATAAAACTCTAAAAAAAAAAAAATACAGAAATATGACTCTGAGCCCTCCAGTATGCATAGTTATAGTTAATTTCACAATAAATATCACGGCATTCATTCATGTATGTCTGACATAGCTTGCATGAGTGATGTAATGTGTGAGGTCATAAACAGTGCATTGCGGGGGTATAAGTTATAGCTATTTCAGGTAACAATAACTGCTGAATTTCTCTGGTTTTTTACGAGTGAAATGTGAGCCTAACTATAATATCTTTGTAACCTGTTTTTTCCAGTGAATTTCTATGTCTTTTTAATTCTATTTCCTAACTATAATGTCCATGTGACTTTTGTATTTTTCTGTGAATTTCTGTTTTTTTATTTTATTTCCTAACTAAAGGGTCCCATTAACTTAAGTTTCTTTCAGTGAACTTCTACGTTTTTTAAAAATTCTATTTCCTGACTTTAACCTGTAACCTTTGAAAGTGGGCATGTGAGCGACTGTATAGGTAGGTTAGTGGGTGTGTGAGTCTCCGAGTGGGTGAACGAGTGGGTGCATGAGTGTCAGAGTGGGTCTGTGAGTGGCTGTGTGAGCCTCAGAGTGGGACTGTGAGTGGGTCCATAAGTGTCTGAGTGGGTCTGGGAGTGGGTTTGTGAGTCTGTGAGTGGGTGCATGAGCCTCTTGCTGCTCATTTCTGACCTCTATTTTGCCTCGTTTTTCTTGTTTCAGACCTTTATTCTGCTAATTTCTGACCATTGTTCTGCCTCTTTCTTCTTCTGCTCATTTCTGACCCTTATTCTGCCTCATGCTGCTCATTTCTAATCTCTATTCTGCCTCTTTCTTCTTGTTTATGACATCTATCCTGCCTCTTGCAGCTTGTTTCTCAACTACTTTTTTTTGCCTCTTTCTGCTCAATGGTGACCTTTATTCTGCCTCTTTCTGCTAATTTCTCACCTTTAGCTTGCCTCTTTCTGCTTGTTGCTGACCTTCATTCTGCCTCTCTCTGCTCCCTTCTGATTATTATTCCATTGGCGCCGATTCCCCAAAAATGCCTGGGGTAGTGGAAGTACATCACATTTTTTTACCCCAATGACATTTGACACGCTGTCACCCTCCTGGGTTAGGAGAGCCCAGATGATGTACAGGGCGGAACCGAGTGGGAACTGATGGGCACTTTTTCCTACTCAAGGAATTTAGTGCTGTTTGTTGCACATTTGCACTAGTCATTTATTTGGTTTTCTTCGGTTGTGCTACACTTTAGGATACACAGTTGAACCGTTATTCCTTTTTTGACCCACAGACATTTCTTTGTTAAGAATACGTATTATTAGGGCATGTGTCTGCGTGGGTCGTTAATCTAGCCCTTGGACCCTCACCAATGTGTTTGTTTCTTGTTCATCTGTTTCCCTTATCAGCAGAGGATAGTAGTGTGTGTGTGTCGTGTACTCAACCTCCCCTGTGACGCCAGATCAATTCCTTATTGTGGTGGGTAACGATTGGAGTGAGCGTGTGCGAATCTTACTTATGATTTGTTTCACCATATGCTGATTGGCGTTTTCTTATCTTTAGAGAGCCTTCAGACAATAAGGCATCTCACGAAAAGAGTGTGTACAAGGCTTCGTGTTATTTTCCTTTACAGGTAGTTACCGCATCTGTTTTTCAATTGTGTTTTGTAGGATAGTTAGAGTGGAAACTGAACAGTCATTTAGTTGTGTTTCCTGTGTTTTAGGTCTCCCTCCCTGCAGTCCCCATCCTTTCCTTCCCTCGCTTAATCATTCCAACCCTCTGCGCTATTATAGCATCAGAGAGTGGGGCAATTGAGAGTTGGACCCATTTGAGCAACGTACCGATCCTGGGAGTTTGGAATAAAACCTTGACACTTTCACACTGATCTCCTTATAATACACATTTCTCCTTCCTTCCTTAACTTTCTCACCTGTTCTGTCTCTTTTTTTCACTCTTTTTCACCATTCTCCCTCCTCCCTTATCAGTCTTTTTCGCCTGTCTATGTCACAGTATTATTGGTGTCTCTTTCTTCGAAACTTTGTCTCTCTCAAACATACATCCTCCTGTGTTTGTCTGGTGATTGCTTACCCTTCTCTCTGCAGTGTCTTCATCCTTTCTTTATTTGACCCTTATTTTGCCTCAATGCCTTTTACCTTTACCTCCTCTCTCTCTTTCTCCCTCCTTTACCCCCCTTGGATTTCTTTCTTACTCTCTCCACAAGCTATGGGGTAGCGGGAGGCACGGAGATGATCCACACCACTTGGAACAATAAATCACATTTTTAGGTCTCGCGACCTATCGATGCGCGCAAGCGCATCGAGCGTAGCGAGAATTCATGTGGCGAAAACATCTTCAAACCAAAGGGCTTTCAACCCCGCGGTTTTCATGCAGTGCCCGTGTACATGCACGCGCATCGCATCCAAGCCCAGCCCAGTCCTCCCCTAGCAGCACTCCTCCCACGCCAGCAACTCCGCCCTCCCACACCAGCACCTCCCCTCTCTCGCATTCGCGCCATCCGGCTTCTCCTCCCCTAGCAGCACTCCTCCCACACCAGCATCTCCCCCCTCCCACACCAGCACCTCCCCTCTCTCGCATTCACGCCCACCCACCAGGCTCTCCCGCCCCCATCAGGCTTCCCTCCCAATCCGCCTGCCTCCCCTCGCGCATTCACGCTCCCCCACCAGGCTCTCCCGCCCCCATCCGGCTTCCCTCGTAATCTGCCTGCCTCCCCTCGCTCGCATTCCCGACCCAGGCTCTCCCGCCATGGAAAATGCCTACACAGCCCACCGAGTTCCATGTCTCTTCTTGTTAGGGTTTGCTGCAAAGCATGGCTTTACATCGCTCTCCATCAGAGCCTCCTCTCCGCCCCCTTCCCTGCTGCTGCTCGCATCGCACTCTCTTCTCCCCCCTCCCTTTTCATCCGCTTTAATCAGGCTCATCTGCTGCTGCCATTCTCCCCTCCCTTCTCGTTGTATTTCCTTCTCGTATTTTCTTGAGAGCGAGGTCGCACTGCTTTCCACAGCTGTGTTTCTTCCTGCGTGCAGACTACGCTTCTATTCATACCTATCAACAGCGTGAGGACGCGCTGCAATCCTCATTGTAGCGTGTATAATGGAATTGCTTTACCCTGGCAGGCAGCATGCTGCTGCAATTTTGGAACACCTAATACAGCGTGGTATTTTCATCTGCTACTTTTAAAAGCAGCACTTTGGCTCCGTGAGTAATAAACAACCAGATCTTTCAATTAGGGAAACAAGTAGCCGAGCGCAGCGGAACTGCAGGGTTCACAGAGCGCTGAACAGGAGGCACGGAACGTAAGGACAGCTTCTGCTTTGCCAATAAACTCACTCTTATAGCCGGGCACCACAAGGGCTAGAACCCTGTAAAAAGACTGTGATTCATTTAAATTCTCCATCAATCAAGGCACCAGAGACTGATTACTGATTATGGCAATCTTAATATTTCATTAGTATAAATGACTGGGAAGTGCCACAGAAACTGGGTGTATGTCAGTGTGTGTTTGTGAGATATTGGTATTGTTAATGACAATGCCTTTTATTATTGCAGGTTTTTTGATCACATAAATAAAAGGCATTGCCATTTACAATGCCAATAGCTCAAAATCTCGTTGTTAGTTTCTTGGGTTTTTAATGCCAGGAGAGCAGTATGTCTAACCCACGAAAGAAGAGACTGTGATCAGGGTAATCCTAAAAATACAGTAAACTTTGAGCAAGATTCCTAATACTCATAAATGGTTTAAAGTAGGTGTCTTAATTCTGTATGATCGAATGAGGCCCTGTCTGTGTGTGGTGTGAATCGTGTAGTGTTTGTAGCTTCATAAGCTCACAGGCTTTCTCTCCTTTTGTCATACCCCACAGCCATCTGTTGCTTTGCGATCGGCCTCAGGCCGGCATTTCTCCTCCCCTAATTATTCACTGCATGGCCGCCCGGCACATCAAAGGCTGCTGCTCCCCATGCGTCTCGTCACCCTTCCTCCCTTGTTGTTCTTTGCCTGCTGGTTTATTTTGTAGACCGTAGTTTTGAGTAAGTACTATGCAAGCAGCTTGAAACACCACGCACCATTCCCTCTTAGTTCCCAAGTTTGTACGGCAACACTTTGACTTAAAATGTAACTCCACTGAGCCGCTTTCAATACTAATGTAAAGGAGTAGCAGAGGTGAACGCCACTAACACAATTCATGGCAGTGTGCCTTTATTTATTTATTAAAGGTGCAGCTTTCACTTTGAGCTTGCATTTCTTTGTTCAGAATCAGCGCCACTTTCATGCCCCCTGATTAGTTAATTAAATACTATTAGTTTTGTGTTTTCCTTCATTACAGAAAATTAAAAAAAAACCTGACTATAGTATGAATGCAGCTCATTACAAGGAGAGTCCGGGTGCTTAATTTGTGACACAGAGTTTATCATGATTATATTGTACACTACTCCGGTGTGGTGGGACTGGCTGACTCACTCCATTATGGTTATGAAGATGAGCATCCAGATGCCCTGTGCATAGGAACACCTTTTTTCAGGCATTGCTGGGCACAGGCGTCACCGTGAATACTGTTTCATTGTGTTTGGCTGGGAGTGGGCAGGTTTCGTTATTAAATTTTGTGTGTGCTTGAAGTGAGCATCCATGATGTCCTCTCCTCTTTATGTTAATTGTAATATCAATACATCTAAGTCAAGTCAATACAAAACATGTGACATTACAAATACTAAAAGTGTCACATATGCTAAAGTTAAAAGTATTGGCATTGTAAATCACAAAACATAAATATAAAATGTAATTTACAAAACCAATAGCTCCAACTTTCCTACTGCGAGACCTATTGGCAACGCCAGTGCTTGTTTCAAGTAAGCTACTGTTCTCTGAAGTCAGAGGGTTGCAGTGAAAGTGCTGGGAGTAGCAGGAGGCAAGCCAGGGGTCGCAGCTGCGACCCATGGTGACCCCTAAATGATGTCCATGATTAGGTAGCTTCCCTTTATAGGAACAAGACTTTGCCTTATTTTACATATGCTATGTTTTAATAACATGTACTTGCATTTGTTGTTTTGATATGCCTGGACTTTATTCATACATGCTGTAATCAGGTGATTGTTAACTTATGCTCGATTTATTTGATTTGAGATTTTAACTTTACTAATTTGCTGATAAACATTTATGGTTTGCAAACGTATTTTTCTCTGTCATTATTTTGGGGTAAAATCTGCTTCACTGTCATTGCAATGCTATGGAATTTGTGATTTCAGCCTCAGTTTGAGAAAAATGTCCATCCTAGTGGACATTGCAGAGTTCAAAGACTGTGGCAAGTTAACGCGGTGCAAATATCATCCTTATCTATACAACTAACAAATCTTGTAACAGAGGATGGTTCTCACTGAGGCCTAAGTAGTTAGAATTTGCCCCAAAACCTGTCTGAAACTGTCCCTGATTCGTTCGTGTTCCCGAGATAACTATGTTCCACTTGTGAGAATTGGTGGTATTTTGGTATTCCTGAGCAGTTGCAAAGTTCTAGGAGGATGAATATAGTAGGGTTATGCACCTTTGAGTATGTTGTCGAGCCTTGCGGTATTTGTGGGTTTTGATTAGTTAGTGCGCTGCACAGTGTGTTGTCCATTTTAAGGTCTCCATATGTAGAAAGAGGGGAATGACACCTGTGTCCTTTTTAATCAACACCATTGCTAACTGTGTTACTATAAGGGCAGTGGAAGTCTCAAATCTATCCTTCTCTGGAAAACAAGTCCAATTTGTAGGCATTGCTAACAGACAGTGAATCCTATTTCTGTTAAAGGCCCTGTAAAGATTGGTCCCTTTAAGGAAGACCATTAATTTGTAGTCTGTTATTTCAGCCCTGTGAGTTTGTTAGGTAGGGATCTGCTTTGTAAGCTCAACTACATGATCTATTGCACACCAAATGGTATTGAGCTTCATGCACATGATGAAGATACAGATTATACATTGAGCACTCAGAAACCCATTGTTTGGTTATTCCCCATTCTGACAAAGGAAAATGTCCCACCCAACTTGAAGGACTCTGTAAATGAGTAAGTCTGAGATTATTTTGGCAAAGACATTGGTCTGATTAAAGGTGTCAAACCTGTAAAAATAACTTTCAGAAAGAATGTTGAATTTCCCCCAAACACTACAATATAACCTCTCACCGGAGGCAGTGGCCAGATATATCCCATAATTGACACCATGTTAGAGCAAGGCATTTTAAAGACGGTTCTGGCAAGTCCCTGTAAAGATTAATAATATTGTTGTCCTGTGGCAAGAAATCCGGCTGTAAAACTGTTTCTGCTTCCCTGTGACACTGAGGGGTTCACAGTCATTGACCTGTGCCAAGTGTTCTTTTCTATACCTTTGCATGAAGATAGCCAGTTCCTCTTTGAAATTCAGTTCAGCATGGTGCTGAGTTCACCAAGGGTATACAGAATGCCCCACACACACTAACTTCAGCAATTGCCAAAAATGGGAACCAGAGGCACGGGGTTAAGGGGCAAGCCAGCCTCCACTCTACTATGTATCCACAAATGTGGGCTGCCCTTAGAGAAAGTTTCTACAGGTATCTACAGAGTTAGGGAGAGGTACGCTGCCATTGGGGGCATCTCTTAAAAAGTTATGGACTGGCCTCACACATCGCCCCTCAATCTTCAAACAGATTTTGAAAAAGAATCTGGAGACCCTGAGCTGCTGTGTAACTCAGCCGTGATCCAATATATTGATGACCTACTGGTGGCATTGACAGCCCAAGAAGCATGCAGTCATGATACCATAGATAGCACTGTTGAATAACGTCGCTGAAAAGGGTTATAAGGTGTCCCCAAATAAACTGCAGTACTGTCAGAAGGATGTCCTGTATTTGGGACTACACATTGAGAATGGAGCAAGGAGAACCGCAGTGCAAGATGGCCCCAACCTAGTGTGGCTCCATCCGAGCACGCCCGTTTGTGAGAAGTTGGCCTGATATATGATGTTCACTAGTTCTAGGGACCACCTTGTATCAGTCCAAACAACCCTTATGATGATTGGTTGTAAGTCAACCGTATAGACCAGCTATCCTAGGGGTAGCATGGACAAAGCAGTCTTAGGCTAAACTCTGTAAAGACATGTGAAGCAAGCTGTTTTACCATATACACTCTCCTTGAATACCAAATGAAAGGACACCACACAGATATATATTGAATATATATATATATTTATTTACTACAAGTATCCCCTATACTCTTTATGAGCACAGAAGCAAATGCGTTAAAATAAAACAGTGTTTAAATATACAAAAGGTGCACAATATGGATAGGCCCTGGTGGCCACTCAAACCATATACTAAAATAGTGGTATAAGAACCATGTATCTGAAAGGAAGAAGGCCTAGGGCCTTGAGAATCGGTGGGACTGCAAGGAGCTAACAAAAGTTAGTGACCAGAAGGCCCACGGAATGCGCGTGCAGTGCTGAAAGTTACACGCGGGCGCCTATTGATTTCAATGGGTGCGTGAAAGTCACAAAGTTAAAGAAAAGGGAACCTTCCGGATGACCTAGAACCTAGCAACTTGGAACTTAGACACTAGAGGTGTATTTCTACACAGGGGCACCAGAGTGCCAGAGTTACCTCACCCACAGGAAGCGGGTGTAAATGTCTCAAAGTGTGTCGGGTTTCGTCGTGCTGTTCTATGGAGCCTGGAGATGAAGATGCTGCAGGCGGGTCGTCGAGGAGAGTTCCGGTGGATCCAAGGGTGGATCTGAAGAGGAGAAGACCTGAAAGCAGAGGGGACAATGTTCAATGTCACTAGCCAGTGACCGGCGAGGAACCAGGAAGGAAGCAGGAGTTGTCGGGTGCAAACAGGTGAAGAGGTGTAGCTTGTCTCTGCAGCCACGTGGACACAAAGACGTCGAGGATGTCCAGGAGTCGATCACAAGCTGTCCCACGCAGGCTCTAGTTGATGGCGGTGACGGCAACTTGATTGAAGCAAACATGCCTTGGCTAATGCAAGCCATGCAGGAGTCAAAGAAAGCTTGTTACTCGGACCAGCAAGGTCAGAGGGGCTACTCCTTTTTACAGGAGCGAGGGCCAGTCTGGAGCAACCAGACCAACAGTGTTGATTGTAGATTTCGTCGCCAAGATGGCCACTAGCCAACGGACCAGTGACCGGGATGACTCGTCGAGTGGCAAAATGCACAAGGGCCCAACGCAGATCCTGGAGATGCTGGAGAGCTGCTTTTCGGTGCAGATGCTGCTCGGTGGTGGGGCTTCTCAAACCCTAAAGCACAGCATTGAGGATACCTCAGGTGCTGCTCAGTCAGCTTCTCGTGGATCTTCCAAGATGGCCGGTCCCGCGTCTCTCGGTGCCTCCGTGGGTCTCTTCTTTTCAGGGACTGTGGATCGGGCTCTGAGATGTCTGCGAATCCAGGTCTTGTTGGGCTCTGGGCTCGGGCTCCGGCGGGAGGCGGCGGCAAAGCACACGTCGAGTTGCTGGATGGTGCCTGTATTCACAGGGTGGTCACTCCTTGGCCACAAGGGAGATGCTCTTCAGTCTTCTGTGCAGCAGAACGTCGAAGTCCAGTATTCTTCTTATTTTCAAGTCGAGTTCAGGATGATCTGAAGTCTTAGGACACAGCTCCTACTCTTAAACCAAATCTAGGGGCCGGATCACCTGCTAGGTCCCTCCTCTGGGTGGGACCAGGAAGGGGGGTGGTTACACCCCCTTTCCTTTGTCCAGTTTCGCACCAGGACTGGGGCTGGAAAGCCCCAGCTCCGGTTTGAACTGGCATATGCACAGGGACACCTTGCTTGCCCCAGGCATGTCTCATTCTATTCAGCCCTCCCTAACCCACTACACAAAATCCTGTCTGGGGTGGTGCAAGCACCTCCCCTGACAGGAAACCCTTTGTCCAGGCCTCCCAAGCTGGAAGGACTCCCAGCAGCAGGAGGTCAGACTTGTGTCTGTGGTGGCAGCATCCATTTTGTGATGCTGAGGCTCATGTTTAACTTTACCCGGGTTTCAGGTTAGGTACATGTTGTCTCCCTCTAGAAGGGTGGAATGCTATCTCCATCGCCAGAATTGGCGAGGGGGTAGTATTCCACGTCGTATGACACCTTACTCAACATGTTTTGATAAAGCCAAACCAAAGTTAGCATTTAACCGCGAGGTTCATAATGCACTTAAGAGTATATGGTATGGCAATATCATGAAACAGCTAAAGGGCGTTGTTCCAAAAGCTGCAGACAGGCTCAGCTCATGCCAGAGCACCATCTCACATGAAACCAAGCACTCTGCCTCCAGGATTGTCGAGGCATGCCATAGGAGAAACTTATAGGTTACCATGTGTCCATATATGTTAGATATAGATATACTATACCTAAGTAAGAGGTGGTTACACCAACTTACCCCAGCTGAGTGATCAGCCAGTTGTGTCAAATAGCTAGGCCAGGCCAGGGGTGGCACAATACATGCTGCAGCCCCTGGTAGGCCTTGGATACACCTATGCCCTGGGTACCTAAGGTACACTGTTACAGGGGCCTATAAGGTGAACCAGTTCTAATTGGTAATGCACCTAGAGTGCATTGGCATTAATTTAGAGAGAGAACAGCAGGCGGTGGGTCTGATTAGCAGGCCCACAGCCACATTAGGTCAGAAACCAGTGAAGCAGAAAGCAAAAATTTGGGGTGACCATAGGATACTCTCCTACACCCCCCCCCCCCAAACGCAGGGACATTAGACTAACCTTGACCAGTTGTGTCTTCATCTTCTAAGTGGAAGTACCTGGAGAGACCATCTGCATTACCATGGTCATTCCCTGGGCGGTGCTCCACTGTAAAGTCCATCCCCTGTAGGGAAATGGACCACCTGAGTAATTTGGGGTTTTCACCCTTTATCTGATTAAGCCATAAGAGGGGCTTATGGTCGGTCTGAATCTTGAAGTGAGTGCCAAATAAGTATGGTCTAAACTTCTTCAGGGCCCACACCACAGCAAAGGCCTCTCTCTCAATAGCTGACCAACGTTTCTCTCTGGGGGTCAGCCTTCTGCTAATAAAAGCAATGGGCTGGTCTTGACCATCTACATTAAGCTGTGAAAGCACAGCTCCCACCCCCAACTCAGAAGCATCTGTTTGGACAATAAACTCTTTGGAGTAGTCAGGACTCTTCCGGATAGGTGCAGAACACATGACCTTCTTCAGGTCATCAAATGCCTTTTGACAGTTTACTGTCCACTGAACCTTTTTGGGCATCTTCTTGGATGTCA
Organism: Lissotriton vulgaris; assembly: GCF_964263255.1. Lineage (NCBI taxonomy): Eukaryota > Metazoa > Chordata > Amphibia > Caudata > Salamandridae > Lissotriton > Lissotriton vulgaris. The sequence goes on along the minus strand of NW_028242213.1, from coordinate 34,000 downwards.
GATAATTAAGAGGAGTCACAATGGACCCATAGTTCTTAACAAACTTCCTGTAGTACCCAGTCAGGCCTAAGAAAGCTCTGACCTGAGTCTGGGTAGTTGGAGTGGACCAGTCCTTGATGGTCTGGATCTTACTCTCCAGTGGCTGAACTTGGCCTCCACCTACAAGGTGGCCCAAGTACACAACCTTACTCTGCCCTATCTGGCACTTAGTGGCCTTGATAGTGAGGCCTGCCTTTTGCAGAGCCTCTAGCACTTCCTTCAGGTGGACCAGGTGATCCTCCCAGGTGGAGCTGAAGACAGCAATATCATCCAGATATGCTGCACAAAAGTCATCCAACCCAGCAAGGACTTGATTCACCAACCTTTGGAAGGTGGCAGGTGCATTCTTCAAACCAAAGGGCATCACCACAAATTGGTAATGACATCTTGGGGTCAAAAATGCAGTTTTGGCTTTGGATTCCTCAGCTAACCTGATTTGCCAATAGCCAGCTGTCAAATCAAATGTGCTCAAATATTTGGCAGAAGCCAATTTGTCTATGAGCTCATCTGCCCTTGGAATAGGGTGTGCATCTGTCCTGGTGACAGCATTGAGTCCTCTGTAATCCACACAGAACCTCATTTCTCTCTTTTCATCTTTGGTATGAGGTTTGGGGACCAGAACCACTGGGCTAGCCCAGGGGCTCTCTGAGGGTTCAATGACACCTAACTCCAACATCTTTTGCACCTCAGTCTTTATACAGTCCCTGACATGATCAAGTTGCGTGTAAATCTTGTTTTTCACAGGAAGACTGTCACTAGTGTCCACCACATGGGTACACCAGTTAGTCTGACTGGGGGTCAAGGAGAACATATGTCTATATGACTGTAAAACTTGTCTGCAGTAATTTTCCTGATGTTCAGTGAGGCTGCCATCTAAGGCCACACCATCAACTAAGCCATCCTCAGGGTTCTGAGTCAACAGGTCTGGGAGAGGGTCACTCTCTTCCTCCTGCCCCTCATCTGTAGCCATGAGCAAGTCCATGTCTGCCCTGTCAACATATGCCTTCAGTCTGTTGACATGGAGCACCCTGTGGGGGCTCCTGGGAGTTCCTAGGTCCAGCAAGTAGGTAACCTCTCCCTTCTTTTCAACAATTGCATGGGGTCCAGATCATTTGTCTTGGAGTGCTTCTGGGGTCACTGGCTCCAACACCCATACCTTCTGTCCTGGCTGGTACTCAGTCAAGACAGCCTTTTGGTCGTGCCAAGCTTTTTGAAGTTCCTGGCTTTCCTCAAGGTTTTTAGATGCCTTCTCCATATTCTCAGCCATCCTGGAGCGGAGACCAAGTACATAGTCCACTATGTCTTGTTTAGGCTTTTTGAGAGGTAACTCTCATCCTTCCTTCACCAAACATAGGGGTCCTCTTACAGGGTGCCCAAACAACAATTCAAGGGGCTGAAGCCAACCTCCTTTGTGGGACCTCTCTGTAAGCAAACAGAAGGCAGGGTAGAAGGATGTCCCATATCCGCCTGAGCATTTCAGGTAATCCTTTTATCATACCCTTTTAGGTCTTGTTGAATCTCTCAACTAGCCCATTACATTGTGGATGATAAGGGGTGGTGAACTTGTAGTTGACACCACATTCCTTCCACATAGCTGTTAAGTATCCTGACATGAAGTTGGCATCTCTATCAGATACTACCTCCTTAGGAAACCCCACTCTGGAGAAAACTCCAAGTAAGGCTCTGGTCACCACAGGAGCTGTGGTAGTCCTAAGGGGAATTGCCTCTGGATACCTGGTGGCATGGTCCACTACCACCAGTATAAATCTGTGCCCAGATGCTGTAGGGGGATCCATTGGACCTGCAATATCATCCCCCACTCTTTCAAAGGGAACCCCCACCACAGGTAGTGGTATAAGGGGGGGCCTTTGTGGTGCCACCTGATTTGCCACTGGCTTGGCAGGTGACACAGGAGCGACAAAACTCCTTGGTATCTTCAGACATGTGAGGCCATTGAAAGTGAGGGACAAGCCTGTCCCAAGTCTTGTTCTGGCCTAGGTGTCCTGCTAAAGGAATATCATGGGCCAAGGTTAGAAGGAAGCCCCTAAATTGCAGAGGTATAACCAACCTCCTGGTTGTACCAGGTTTGGGGTATCTACCCTCTGAATAAAGGAGCCCATCATCCCAATACACTTTATGGGTACCTTGAGCATTCCCAGCAGCCTCAGCAGCAGCTTGCTGTCTGAGGGATACAAGAGAAGGACAGGTTAACTGGGCCTGCCCCAAGTCTGCCCTAGAAGGTCCCCCTGTCCCCAGAAACTCAACCTGATCAGGTTCAAGTTCTTCAGGGACAGTTCCTTCAGGGGTCTTGATATCATCTTCCTGGGAAGGCTGATCTACACTTGTATGCAGGTGGGAAGGCACTGCCCTAACCCTCCTGTTCTTCCTCTTGGTAGGTGCTTGGTCCATTGTTCCAGGATCCAAGACCTGAGGTTCAGTGAGGCACTTTTTGGCCTGTGACCTGGTCATAGCAAGGACATGTGATGAAATTCCTAACATCTCTGCATGAGTCCTGTACTCCACTTCTGACCATAGAGAGCTCTCAAGGTCATTGCCCAACAAACATTCAACTGGGATGTCTGCACTAACCACAACTCTTTTTAGGCCGTTACCCCTCCCCAGGAGAAATTAACAATTGCCACACTATGTATAGTAGTGACATTGCTGGCATTGGTCACCAGGTAATTGTCGTCTGGTACGTTCTGTCCAGGGTCCACAAAGCTAGGTGTCACCATAGTGACACTGGCACATGTGTCCCTGTATGCTTGAGCCACTTTTTCATTTATTAAAGGTGTCTGTCTGTACTTGCCGAGATTACTGGGGCTTACAGTGGTGGACAAATCCATGTCCCCATCACAAATCAGAACAGCCTGTGTAGGGGTTCTGACTAGGCCAGACTCTCCCTCAGTTCCCAGGGTGATACCCACAATCCCCTATGTTTGTGGACCAACACTGCTGACTGTACTAGTGGGTACAGATGCCTTAGGGGCAGCAGTGTTGGGGGCTCCACCCTTGTTACACTCACTTGTCCAGTGAGAGGTGTTTTTACAAGTATTACACCAGGGTTTCTTCTGACCTTCTTTCTTCTTCTTCTTGGAAGTTTGGGACCCACCCTCATTATTAGTTTGGGGCCCTGTTGAAGACTTCTGGTCTTTAGCTTTCTGCTCTCCACCCTTCTGGTCTGCCTTCTTTTGATCACCACCTTGGTTCAGGTTCTGGTTATTTTGCTTAACCCTGGTTCTAACCCATTTGTCTGCCTTCTATCCCAATTCTTGGGGAGAGGTCAGGTCTGAGTCAATCAGGTGTTGATGCAACTGCTGGTTCTAACAATTATTTAAGATTTGTTCTCCCATAAGTAAATTGTACAATCCTGTATAGTCTGTAACCTTACTTCCCTGCAACCAGCCCTCCAGAGCCTTAGTGGCGCACTCAACAAATTCAGACCAGTCCTGAGTCTGTGTCTTCTGGGTCTCTCTGAACATCAACCTGTACTATTCAGTGGTTAAGCCTAACCCATCAATCAGAGCACTCTTCAGGACCAGGTAGTTTCTAGCATCCTCATCACTAACTGTGAGGACCTTGTCTCTGCCTCTACCTTCAAAGGAGAGCCACAGGATTGCTGCCCACTGCTCCTGAGGGATCTGCTGTACTCTGCAGGCCCTCTCAAGTGCAGTTATCCATTTGTGGATGTCATTCCCAGCTCTGTAGGGGGGCACAATCTTACTCAGGTGTCTATTGTCATAGGACCTGTCTTTATCCTTAGGGATAATGCTGCCACCAGTGGATCCTAATCCACTTTCTCTAGTCTGTCTTGCTCTAGCAAGTTTCTCTTGGGCCAGGGTAACTTCTAATTCTTGCTTCTGGATCCTAAGCTCAGCCTCTCTCATTTTGGCCTCATGTTCCCTCCTCTGAGGGGTTGTCATCCCCCTTCTGGAGTGACCATGAGAACCTCTAGAAGCATGGGAGGTGTCAGAGTCACTTGAGTGATTCCTTCTCCTCCTAGACTCCTGGTTAAGTCCACCTGGGGGTCTGAGTGGGTTGGACCCAGTATCAGTTCCAAATAGGCTTAAGTTAGCCTGGCTAGGCCCTCTCTTGTGGCCAAGGAGTGACCACCCTGTGAATACAGGCAACATCCAGCAACTCAACATCTGCTTTGCCGCCGCCTCCCGCCGGAACCCGAGCCCAGATCTCGACCAGACCTGGATTCTTCTTATTTTCAAGTCGAGTTCAGGATGATCTGAAGTCTTAGGACACAGCTCCTACTCTTAAACCAAATCTAGGGGCCGGATCACCTGCTAGGTCCCTCCTCTGGGTGGGACCAGGAAGGGGGGTGGTTACACCCCCTTTCCTTTGTCCAGTGTCGCGCCAGGACTGGGGCTGGAAAGCCCCAGCTCCGGTTTGAACTGGCATATGCACAGGGACACCTTGTGTGCCCCAGGCATGTCTCATTCTATTCAGCCCTCCGTAACCCACTACACAAAATCCTGTCTGTGGTGGTGCAAGCACCTCCCCTGACAGGAAACCATTTGTCCAGGCCTCCCAAGCTGGAAGGACTCCCAGCAGCAGGAGGTCAGACTTGTATCTGTGGTGGCAGCATCCATTTTGTGATGCTGAGGCTCATGTTTAACTTTACCCGGGTTTCAGGTTAGGTACATGTTGTCTCCCTCTAGAAGGGTGGAATGCTACCCCCGTCGCCAGAATTGGCGAGGGGGTGGTATTCCAAGTCGTATGACACCTTACTCGACATGTTTTGATAAAGCCAAACCAAAGTTAGCATTTAACCGCAAGGTTCATAATGCACTTAAGAGTATATGGTATGGCAATATCATGAAACAGCTAAAGGATGTTGTTCCGAAAGCTGCAGACAGGCTCAGCTCATGCCAGAGCACCATCTCACATGAAACCAAGCACTCTGCCTCCAGGATTGTCGAGGCCTGCCATAGGAGTGACTTATAGGTTACCATGTGTCCATATATGTTAGATATAGATATACTATACCTAAGTAAGAGGTGGTTACACCAACTTACCCCAGCTGAGTGATCAGCCAGTTGTGTCAAATAGCTAGGCCAGGCCAGGGGTGGCACAATACATGCTGCAGCCCCTGGTAGGCCTTGGATACACCTATGCCCTGTGTACCTAAGGTACACTGTTACAGGGGATAATAAGGTGAACCTGTTCCAATTGGTAATGCACCTAGAGTACATTGCCATTAATTTAGAGAGAGAACAGCAGGCTGTGGGTCTGATTAGCAGGCCCACAGCCACATTAGGTCAGAAACCAGTGAAGCAAAAAGCAAAAATTTGGGGTGACCATAGGATAGCAGACCCTACTCTCCTACACCGTTCTTCTGTAAAATCAGGTCAAATCATCCTGAAAGAATGCCCTTTCCTCGACTTTCCAGTAACCGGAGCCCACACGGAGTATCTTGCCGAAGGAACGGGTGAAATTGACCGAGTGGTGACACAGATCTGAGCGCCGGTCCCAACAAAGACTCTGCCTGCGTCGCTCAAATGGTGGAGGAGGGGCACTTGTGTCACTGTACACGGCCGACGATGCAGGCAAGAAACGACAACGCCCCAGCGCAGTGCTTGCGGGGTGAGAGGCCTCCCAGGGGCGGGAGTGTGCGGTGGCCGTTGGGGGCTCTGCTCCCTGCTGTGGTGAGGAGCGGCGATCGTCAGAGGCATGGGGAACGGTGCATGGATTCTGGACTTGGTTTGGCCCGGTCATCCGTCTCCCTGCCCCCGCATCTCACTCGCGCAGCAGCGGTACCACACATAACTCCGAACTGAACAGGGCTACCGCCTCCAGTAACTACCAGCATACCCCCTGGCCCACTCAGGTAATTGGGGACGGAGGCGGTTCCGGGGGCATCCCTGAGGCCCTGGGGCTGCATAGTGTGTGCCTCACTTATTAAGGACAAGGACGCCCAAGGGGTGGACAGCCCAAGTGACCGATGAACTCCTGTAAGCGACTCACCCATGTCGCCTCGACCTGAAGGTGCGGCCAGCGCCATTGGTACTTGCAAAGACTAACCAAAGATTGGTCACTGTGAGGTTTGCTAATGCTGGGATAGCAAGAAAACAGAGAAGAAAGTATAGTGGCACTGAAGGGTTTATTCAAAGTCCACACGTTTACAAAACTGTAGGTCAAACATAAAGTAGATTCCTCCGTCAGGCCAGGGGTCCCGGGTGGTACGTCTGAAAGGCGTCTTCTTACTCCCAGGTGGCGTGGCGCGGAAGGGAAAAGAAAGAGAGAAAACGCCACATTACTGGACTGTTTTGTTTATCCGATATGTGGAAAGGGTAGGGCAAGGGCGTGAGGGAACACCAGGGACCACCACCGTCTGTCGTGTTTCTAATCCAAGGCGACACCGTATCCAACCCCGTCCCTTAGTCACTCTTAGCCGCCCCTTTAGCTGTTCCTCCCTCTGTGTGAAACAGTCCCCGTATACGAACTCGTACCTTGCGGTGCCACACTTCTCCAGGTGAAGTGTGGCTGGGCGAAGCGTAGTATCGTTGGCCTCCTGGCTTTCCTGCGGTCGGTCTTTCCCCGTCTCCTGATTCCGTCTCTTCGGGCAATTCGGTTCCGGGTTCCTTCCGTCCAGCGGCGAAGACGTCCGATGCTTCCTGGGCTGCTCCAGCGTTCGCGCCCTCCTGTTCGAAACCTCGCGTTATCAGCGCCGTCGTGGAAGATGATTGGACATCAGGGTACGACGTCACCGCCGAAGGCCCCGCCTCGGGGTAAGCTCAGGCGGCTGTGGAAGGTGCACGAACATCCTGTGTCCGCCGAGGCGGAAACGAAGAGGGACAAACATCAGTAGCAGAGTCGTGGCAGGTAGGAACCCCCTGACACATCCTCCCCCCAGGATTTCCCCGATCGGGGGAAAGAGGAAACCGGGACAAGAAGTCAGCGAATTGGTTAAAGTGCCGACATGAGAGTCAGACAGAAGATGGCGGCCGACTAGAAGGTCCGGTCGGGAGCTCCATGAATCATCCTCATGTCTAAAGGCAAAATTTAAACCTTTCTGTTCGCTTTGTTCGCTTTGTTTTATGGAAACCGTAGCAGACGCTTAGCGGCTTAGTGGCTCTCACCTTGTCATAGCGAAGAAGATCTTTGTTGGAACCTGAGCAGGAGAGACAGTTGCGAGCGGCGTCAGGCTTCAGTCATTTCTGGCTCCAGCCCCCGACTCTAACAGCGGCGTGGCCCCCGGAACTCAGAACGTCTGGAGGCACGGGGGATGAGTGACCGCGACCCGCTGGAGCCCGGAGACTTCGAGGTGGTTGGGAGTCTCACTGCGATCTTTCGTCACAGATGGGCAGTAGCCTCCGACGCACACCGAGACTGCCGGAGAGCGCAGAGCAGACTGTGCTTCTACTTCCGGGGCAAGAGCGGCAGCGGCAGCAGCATAGGTGACGGTAGTGGCCGGTCGAGAGTTCAAGGCTTCCTGCAGGGTAGGGAGTTGCATTGGCACGGACAGAGTGGGTCCCGAGTGAAACTGGGAAGCGTCAGCAGAGAGCAGAAAGACGGGGAGCCCCAAAGGAGAAGCGCAGAACAACAACATCTGCCCAGCACTTGGCGTTTTTTGCATTTTTCCTCGGAAATAAGGCAGACTGAATCGTGGAGTCTGGGCAACACGAGGATCTCTGGTGACAAAGTTTCAAGCCCATACTGCAACCCCATGAGCCAGGTACGAGGGGAAAGAAAAAACCAAGGGGGAATTGCCCTCGATTTAATTGAGGGGTGCAAGGAGGGAGAACAGGGGGACGTTCAAATAGCAGAAGTTGGAAAAGATGGCTGCATAAGGGAGGGTGGATTAGATGCATTGTCTGTTCCAAATAAGACAAGAAACAAGGTGGAAGGGGAGAATCAAACAGAAGTACTAGAATCTGAGGAAAGGGGGAGAGTAAGGTCGAGTTATTGCCTTAGAAATAGGCAATTCCCTAAACAAAGTTTCTCACAGCCACCTAAAAAAGTGACCCTGCCAGAACAAAAGAAACAAAAAAAAAGTAACACGAATCGGGAACGTCAGCCCAAACCAAGATCAGACAAGGCAGCAGTACCCCCTAAACATAAGCTCAAAATTACACCCTCGCTGAAATCTTTCTTTAAAGTGCAACAACCCCTGCGGGTAGCAGAAAGAAGTTCCCTCACCCTAATACCTGGTTCCAAAGAAACTCCTGAAAATCAGGCCAATAAATCTCCGAAAATGAGCACAGAAACACCAAGTAACATGAGCCCGCTGGGTGAAAGGTCAGAGGCTCCTGAGGTTCCACCACTACAACCCGTAAGTGAATCAAGTACAAGCGCCGCTAACTGCACTCCTCCACAGACTGCCCTCGAGCAGACGGGAAAACTCATGGAAAGTCTAATGGAGAAGGTCATGGGAGAGATGAGAGAGAAATTTCTGATATCGGAATCCAACCAGGCCAAGATTCAAGAAGTCTGTGAGACCCTAGACCAAAAGCTGAGTGCTCTAGGGGACAGAGTGTCGGCAGTAGAGTCAGAGGTGGTGTCCCTCAACAAAAAAGTAGACTCAAACCAATCCGAAATCAGGAAATTAAGAGCCGCGGACAAAGTTACCAGGGAAAAATTGGAGTCGCTTGAAAATCAAGCAAGGAAAAACAACCTTAGGATTCTAAATGTGCCAGAAAATCTGGAAGGGCAAGACATAAGGAAATTTACCATATCTCTGCTTGAGGAATACTTTCCATGGACCAAAGACATAAATTTGAGTGATGACATTCAAAGGGTACATCGAGATCCATTCAGAAAGAGCAGAGATAGGAAGACGCCAAGAAAGATCTTAATTAATTTCAAAACGTACACACTAAAAGAAAGAATTCTAAGTGAAGGATTAAAGAGCAGCTCACTAAAGAAAGACAATTGGACCTTCAGGATTCGTTCAGATATGTCCAAAGCCACCCAGGACAGACAGTGGGAATTAGGGCAATATATGACTGAACTAAAAACCTTAGGCGCCACGGTTCAGATGAGATTTCCCGCTGCTCTGAGAATCATGTGGCAGAACAAAATGCACAACATCAGAGAGCCTAGCGAAGTGGAAAATTTTATACAACTGATAAAGGAACAGCTACGGACAAAAACATAAATTTAAGATAGGAAACGCAATAAAAAGATGAATTATGGAGCTCGAAAGGGCGAACAATACCGCCCAAGAGAGTGAAAGGAGGCTTCCTCGGGGAGGGGAAAGATAAGCACAGAAAAATACAAAACCAAATAAAAAAGACACCGTGGGCGTGGGGCAAATTAGGGAAAAAATGAAAAAAATATCCTCAAAAGTGAAGCAACAAGGAATGCAAGAGAACGACAAGGAAAAATGGAAAGGGAACTAAACCTACAAATCCTAAAAATAAAAGCATGTCTAAAATAGCGAAGGAATTTAAAATCCTATCATGGAACGTAAATGGCCTCAGAACATCTAGCAGACGTAGGAAGATCTTTGAATATTTAAAGTTAGCAGATAACGAAGTTATCATTCTTCAAGAAACTCATCTCCTAAGCAATGAATGGGAACAAATAATAAAATCTCTGAACTGGGTGGATATTTGCGTTTGCACAAATCAAAACTGCAATGTTAAGGGTATCGCAATACTTTTTAAAAAATCGCTCAACGTTAAAGTCATACATAAAGTAGTAGACAGCAAGGGCAGATGGGCCGTAGCAAAAGTAAAAATATATGACAATAACTTTATTATAGCGGGATACTACGGACCAAATACGGATGATCCAAGTCCCTTACAGAAATTATATACAGAACTGTTGACTACATCTGATCCAATAATATTGGGAGGCGACTTTAACATAATGATAGATCCTAATCTAGATAGATCCCCCCCAGGAAGATACTCTAACTTGCCAAAAATGAGAGAATGGCTAAGCATTTACAAAAACGACCTAGAACTGATTGACATGTGGAGAGAGAAAGGAAACAAGGAACACCCATTTACTCTACACAACAAAAAACTAGGTCATAAGTCCAGAATAGACTATTTTCTGATTAGTAAAATTCTTTACAAGAACATCAAAGTGTTGGACCATCTGCCAGAGCATCTCTCAGACCACTCGGCGGTACAATTAACCATACAATCGGAAATAAATAAACCTCAGCTTAGATGGACAGTTGACCGCACTCTCTTTTTGGACCCAAAAATAAGGGAAGATCTGAGTATAACCTCAGCTAATTTCTTTGAAGATAATAGAATAGGCACCTCAGACCAAATAACCTGGGATACCTATAAGGCTGTCATCAGAGGTAAACTCATAAACCTGGGGGCTTACAAATCAAAACTCACTAAACAAGAGATCAGAGATTTGGAAGAAAATATAAGTCAACTAGATGTGCAGATTAATACAGAACAAAACTTGGAAATAAAAAATACGCTGGAGATGGAGAGGAAAGATCTAAAAGGAAAACTGGCAGATTATCTTGAAGATAGAGTGAAAATGAAGTGGGAAGCAAGTAAACTAGCCGTCCACGAGTATGGAGAAGGTTGCGGGAAACTTTTGGCCTGGAAAACCAAAACGGAACAGACTAGAAACAAAATAGCCAGTATTCAACTTAGCAATCAAATAGGTGTAACCACTGATGAAGCTGAAATCAAGCAGGAGTTTGAAAACTTCTTCTCTAAACTGTATATGGAAGATTCCTCCCCCTCTGCTGAGCAATTAGGAAAGTATCTTGAATCTTTAAATTTACCGAAATTGTCGGATCTGGAAAACGAAGAGTTGAACGCAGAAATAACAACGGAAGAAGTAGAAACAGCCTTGAAATCCTTGAAAAAAGGGAAAGCAGCCGGACCTGATGCCTTACCAAATGAACTCTATTTAGCCCTAAGGGAAATTATAGCTCCTCCACTAACGAGATTGCTAAACAAAATCTATTGGGAAAAGGAAAAAATTCCAGACTCCTGGAACGACGCTATTATCAGCATTATTTTAAAACCAGGAAAAAATCCCACAGCCTGTGAGTCATATAGACCCATATCTCTGCTAAATTGTGACTACAAAATTTTCACACAAATAATAGCAGGGAGACTAGCTTTGGTAATGCCAAATCTGATACACTTGGACCAAAAGGGGTTCATAAAAGGGAGGCAAATATCAGAAATCACCCACGAACTTTTTGCAACAGTTGATATAGCAACTAGTGAAAAAATCCCTCTTACAATAGTAACTTTTGATGCTGCCAAAGCATTTGACCGGGTCAATTGGTCCTTTCTAAATAGAGTTATTAGCAAATATAACCTCGGTCTAAATTTTAGTCATCTGATAACAGAGACTTACAGAAACCCAAGAGCAAAGATCTTAATTAATGGGAGTCTCACTAATAACTTCGCGATACAAAGAGGAACGAGACAAGGGTGCCCGTTGTCTCCCTTGCTTTTTAATCTGTACATAGAACCGTTGGCAGACACAATAAGAAATAATGATTCAATAATTCCCTTTAAACATCATGAGTGGGTCAAAAAGGTGGCGCTTTATGCTGACGATCTAATGATATTTACAGAAAACTATCAAAGTTCCTCTCCGGCAATAAATAAGGCAATCACAGAGTTCGGGAAAGTTTCCGGTTACCTGACCAATGAAGCAAAAACCGAGTCAATGAGTTGGAATACACAACAGAACAACCCATACACAAAAGATAAAATAAAATATTTGGGTATAATAATAGTGAAAGATCTCGAGAAAATACCCCAAATGAATCTCAACAGGATTTCACTGGAGACAAAAAAACTTCTCAAGGTATGGGACAAGCTACCTCTCAACATGATTGGAAGATCAAATCTGGTAAAAATGTCGATCCTCCCTAAATTTACCTACCTTTTTAATGTTATACCTTTGGAGTTTAAAAGAGACTTCCTGAAGAAAATTCAGGGAGATATAACGAACTTTATTTGGGCTTCAAAAGGTTCAAGGATTGCCTGGAGTAAAATACGAAGAAAAAAACAACAAGGAGGAATAGCTAGCCCAGATATTCTGGAATATTGTAAAGCTTTCCAATTCAAGAATGTGAGATCCCTTATGAAAACCTATGAACTTTACCCCCAATTCCTCCAAATATTAACAAACAAAACTGACCACTTCTTGTTTAAATTTGGACACCCCAAATTCTTTAAAAAGATAAAACTAAAGATACTAAAAAATTCGGCGAAACTTTGGTATCAAGTAAGAAGCTCATTAAATATCCCTTACTACAGCTCCCTGGCTCCCATATGGGATTCTCCAGGCACCCCGGAGTGCTTAAAAGATGCCCTAGCAACCCCTTTAAGAATGGCGGGAATTGACAAATGGGGCCAACTGATGACAAAGAACTCTATAATGCCCTGGGAACAACTTACAGAAATAACCAACGGAACTTTGTCAAAATTTAAATATTACCAACTCACAAGCTGGGCAGGTTCTCTGTCGGAGAAAAAAACAGGAAACATGGAAATAGAGAAAGAGATTATCAAAATCTCCCCAATAAAAAAGGAAATTTCAAAATGGTACTGGGCTATAATCGCTGCAGGAGACGAAAATACCTCAATATCGGAACCTATTTGGAGTAAAAACATCACAGAGCCGGAACTTGAAAACTTATGGCAGAAATCATGGGAAAAATGTTGGACTTTGATTAAACCAGCACGTCTAAAGAGAAATCACCTGTTCACACTGCATAGGGCATACTGGACACCTAAAAAATTGTCTAAATTCAAAGGAGCAAGCACAAAATCCTGCCCTAAGTGTGGGCTTGAAAATGCAGACGATATACACATGTTTCATAGATGCCCGCAATTGGATCTCTTCTGGCTGGAAGTAGGTAACACTCTATGTCGGATATTGGGAACAAACCTAAAAGTGAGTACAACTTTAATTATTTTTGGGATATGTACCGAATTTAATGTAAGTAGCGTGAAGTTAACTAGAAAACAAGAAAATTTGTTATTTGTTTTGATGCTTCTTGCTAGAAGAGAGATATGCCTGAATTGGATTAAAACAGTACCACCTTCACCTGAGGGCTGGCTAAACTCCATTATAACAACTCATAAACTCGACAGGAAGGGAAATCCCTCCAAAAGGTTTAACTTCTGGGAAATTTGGGAAAATTACTTTACGAGTAATATTTAAGGGTAATCCGACAACACCTTAATAAGTCCAATGATTAATGCGGTGACAACAATTCAGACGGGAATAATTCCCCGCCGAGTGGCCATGATGGCTTGCTCTCACCCCCTCCGCTATGAATTATTGAATATGGTAAAGGACAAGGAGGACAAAATTTGACAGATCCACCAAAGGGATACTCTAAGTAATCGGCAAAGTAAAGAATAAGAGTGAAGGAACAAAAGTGGAAGTCCTAAGGTTCTCCGTTGCATTTCCTTATACATTTCATGCGCAAATGAGGACAAAAAAAAAAAAAAAAAAAAAAAAAAAAAAAAAAAAAAAAAAAAAAAAAAGAAGTCAGCGTTGCCCTGATCACGACCCTTGCGATGACGGACCTCAATCTGAAAGGGTTGGAGAGCAAGAAACCACCGAAGGATGCGGTCATTGTGGCCACGGTTACGCTGTAGCCAAGTCAAAGGAGCATGGTCCGTATACAAGACAAAAGGACGACCCTCCAGATAGTACCGAAGCTTTTCCACACTCCAGCGGACAGCCAAACACTCTTTTTCAATGGTGGAGTAAGCCTGCTCCCTGGGGAAGAGTTTACGGCTGATGAAAAGAACCGGCCTCTCGAGTCCATCAGAATCCTCCTGCGAAAGGACAGCCCCTATACCCACCCCAGAGGCATCCGTTTGAAGAATGAAAGGCTTCCTATAGTCAGGCGAAATCAGTACAGGTGAAGTCGTAAGGACAGCTTGTAAGGCCTGAAAGGCGGTCGACTCTTTAGGACCAGGGGCTGGTAGCCTTGGGGACGACTGCGTCTTCCTCAATAAGTCCGTGAGAGGTCCGGCCAATTCAGCGAACTGCGGAATGAAGCGCCTGTAGTATCCCACTAAACCCAAGAAAGCCCTCAATTCCCTCTTGGTTTTGGGATAGGAAAGGTCCTGAATAGCCTTAACTTTCTCAGTCTGAGGTTCAATTAGTCCATTTCCGAGCACGTACCCCAAGTACTTAACCTTTTTGAAGGCGACTCGGGTTTTTTTATCATTGATGTGGAACCCAGTATCGCGTAAACTAGAGAGTATTTTCTCAAGATGTTCTTTATGTTCTTCCCACGTTTTACTAAAGGCCACAATGTCGTCCAAATAAGCGGAAGAATACTGCTGATGTGAGGATAGTACAGTGTCCATTGCTCTTTGGAATGTGGCCGGAGCTCCATGGAGGCCAAAAGGAAGAACAGTGAAGTGAAAATGACCTGAGGGGGTGGAGAAGGCCGTTTTCTCCTGATCTGCAGGGTGTAGGGGAATCTGCCAGTAGCCCTTGGTGAGGTCAATAGTCGTAATATATTGGGCCTCACCAAGACGCTCCAACAGTTCATCCACGCGGGGGAGTGGATAAGCATCCTGCTTGGAAACCCTATTTACAGCTCGAAAGTCAATGCAAAAACGGATACTTCCATCCGGTTTTGGAACTAGGACCACTGGAGAGCACCAGTTGCTTTTCGAGGGTACAATGATTCCAGAACGTAACATCTGGTTGATTTCATCCTGAAAGGCCTGTCTACGGGCCTCCGGAATTCTGTAGGGTTTTTGTTTCAGTACAGCCCCTTGGGGAGTAGGAATCGTGTGAACTGCTATGTTGGTCTTTCCGGGTTGGTCAGAAAAGACATGCTTATAACGGAGAAGTAGGGCCAGAATCTCTTCTCTTTGAGTCTCCGTTATTTCGGGGTTGACAGGGGTGTTGTGCACTGTGTGAGGGATGGCTTCAACAGTTTGTACTGACTGGGGAGGTTTTCCCAACCATTTTTTTAGGAGGTTGATGTGGTACATCTGGATCTTGTTCCCTTTGAGACGCAACACATAGGTGGTCTTCCCTATTTTCCGGAGAATCTCAAAAGGACCTTGCCACTCTTTCTTGAGTTTGTGAGTGGAAGATGGCAACAATACTAAAGCCCAGTCACCTACATCCAATTCCCTCCACTTCTTTCCCCTATCGTAAAAGGTCTTTTGTTTCTTTTGGGCTACCGCTAGATGGTTATGGGCCAGCGTTCTAAGTTTGTGGAGTCTCGACTGTAGTTGTCGTGTATAGTCCAAGAGAGCCTCGGCTTCTTGAACTCCCTCTTTTTCCCAACTATCCTTCGTAATCTCCAGTAATGTTCTGGGAGCACGACCAAACAGTAACTCGAACGGGGATGTACCCAGACTAGCTTGTTTTTGGCTTCGAAGGACAAAAAGGGCTAAAGGCAACAACTGGTCCCAGTTCTTACCATCCCCGGACAGAAGTTTCTTTAGGGTAAGTTTTAGACTACCGTTATATCGCTCGACTAGGCCATCAGTCTGGGGATGGTATACGGAGGTTTTGATATGCTTGACTCCTAGTTGCTTACAAACTTGGGCCATGAGTCGTGATACAAAGGGGGTTCCCTGGTCAGTAATGATTTCCCGAGGAAAACCCATTCTGGAAAAGACTTCTACCAACTTCTGAGCGATGGCTGTAGAAGTGGCTGCTCTGAGAGGGAAGGCCTCAGGATACCGTATGGCATAGTCAACCAAGACTAAGGCATACAAATGTCCCCTGGTTGATTTCGGTAATGGCCCAATAAGGTCCATCCCTACCCTATCGAATGGTTTTCCGATGATGGGTAGGGGGTTCAACGGAACCGGTGGGGGAACGTAAGGATTCCTGTGCTGACATATTTGACACTCCTGGCAGTAACGTTGTATCTGTGCATATACTCCTGGCCAAAAGAAGTGTTTTAAAATAGCCTGTCCTGTCTTTTCTGCCCCTGAGTGGCCTGCCAATAAATGTGCATGTGCAAAAAACATAATTTGGTCTCTGAAGTCAACAGGAACTAGGAGTTGGGGCGTGTCACCGGATTTGGCTAACCTATACAACAACCCGTTTTCCTCAATAAAGGTGGGAAAGGTTCTCTGTGAAGGGTCTTGAGCGGAACGGGCGATTTGCCAGGCATTAGAAAGCGTAGCGTCATTCAACTGCGCCGTTCTAAAATGTGTGTCTCTAGCCCAGGGTTCGGGAACTAGGAGCGCATTCCGGGGATCGGTTTGCAAGGCATCCTTCAACAAGACAGAAAACCCCGGATTGTCAGTGCCTATAATCACAGGTTCCGGCAAAGAAGGCATCACTCCCACCACTACCTCGGTTACAGTTCACAGTACACAAACTAACAGTGGCTAGTGGATATTCCTTAACGTCCCCGTGAACACAACGTATATGTACAGTTTTCCCTGCCATTAAACATGAACGAGGAACTAATTCTTGGCGTACCACCGAGTGTTTACACCCAGAGTCTAGTAGGGCCCTTACTACTTTCCCATGTATGGTGACACTTACGTAAAACACCGGTCCGGTCTCTTCTGCAAAGAGAAGAGAATATGGTGCATAACTGACGTCCATGGGCTCTTCCTCCCTTTCTTTCGGCTTCTTTCTACAAAACCTCGCTATGTGTCCCCACTCTCCACAATCGTAGCATTGAGGTCCCTGATTAGGTTGTACTTCCGGCTTGGGAAAGCGTGGTCGTTGAGGTTCAAACAGGGGTTTTACAAACTTTTTCTCAACTCTCACTGGTACTTGTTTCAAAGGTTTTTCCGGTTCTTTTACCGGGGGTCGACCCTGAGCACGAGCATAAGAGGTGGCCATTTCAATGGCATGCTCGAGAGTCAATCCTGCGTGTTGTTTCAACCAGCGTTGTGTACCATAAGGAAGGGCCTCTAAAAATTGTTCGAGGTAGATTTTATTCATCACATCGTCTATGTTACCTTCATGTGGTTTCAACCAAAGGTCGGCAGCTGCTTTTAGTTTGTAAAACAGAGTTTTAGGAAGATCCCCGGGGGTACCTCGTTCCTGTCGGAATTTGAGTCTGTGCATTTCTTCATCAACACCCAGTCGATCCAAGATATATTTCTTTACGACAGCATACCCTGCAGTGCCGTCTCTATTAACCGTTTGATAAGCGGACTGGGCGTCACCGGTCAGTAACGGTGCAAGATAGAATGGCCACCTATCCCCCGGCCAGGCACTGGCTCTGGCAGCTCTTTCAAAATTCAGGAAGAAAGCCAAAGGATCGTCACCTGGAGTGAACTTTTGTAACGGAACAACGGGACTGGGGGCGTGTGTTCTGCCTTGTCCTAACACCGCCAAAAGTTGATTCTGTCCCTCAGCCAACTTCACGAGATTATCAACTTGAGCTTGCATGGCGTTGGAAAAGGTGGTACGGTCTGTGTCATTGGTACTTGCAAAGACTAACCAAAGATTGGTCACTGTGAGGTTTGCTAATGCTGGGATAGCAAGAAACCAGAGAAGAAAGTATAGTGGCACTGAAGGGTTTATTCAAAGTCCACACGTTTACAAAACTGTAGGTCAAACATAAAGTAGATTCCTCCGTCAGGCCAGGGGTCCCGGGTGGTACGTCTGAAAGGCGTCTTCTTACTCCCAGGTGGCGTGGCGCGGAAGGGAAAAGAAAGAGAGAAAACGCCACATTACTGGACTGTTTTGTTTATCCGATATGTGGAAAGGGTAGGGCAAGGGCGTGAGGGAACACCAGGGACCACCACCGTCTGTCGTGTTTCTAATCCAAGGCGACACCGTATCCAACCCCGTCCCTTAGTCACTCTCAGCCGCCCCTTTAGCTGTTCCTCCCTCTGTGTGAAACAGTCCCCGTATACGAGCTCGTACCTTGCGGTGCCACACTTCTCCAGGTGAAGTGTGGCTGGGCGAAGCGTAGTATCGTTGGCCTCCTGGCTTTCCTGCGGTCGGTCTTTCCCTGTCTCCTGCTTCCGTCTCTTCGGGCAATTCGGTTCCGGGTTCCTTCCGTCCAGCGGCGAAGACGTCCGATGCTTCCTGGGCTGCTCCAGCGTTCGCGCCCTCCTGTTCGAAACCTCGCGTTATCAGCGCCGTCGTGGAAGATGATTGGACATCAGGGTACGACGTCACCGCCGAAGGCCCCGCCTTGGGGTAAGCCCAGGCGGCTGTGGAAGGTGCACGAACATCCTGTGTCCGCCGAGGCGGAAACGAAGAGGGACAAACATCAGTAGCAGAGTCGTGGCAGGTAGGAACCCCTTGACAGTCACTTTTATTGATTAACTCCTGGACTCATAGAGATACAAAATGGTCGGTGGAAGAACTACTAAAGCCTCTACGCAAGTAAAGCTGGATAAATATGCCTGGAATAAGGGAGTGGGCCCTAGGGGCAAAGATGCGGAAGGCCAACCGGAAATGCAAGAAGGTGATGGGTTGCCAGAACTCACTCTCCAAGATATTTTGACAGTCATCACAAAGGTGAGAACGTCACTAGAGACCAGGATTGACTCTGTATCCGCTGAATTTTGCCTAATACGCACAGACATGCGAAACATGAACTCTAGAATCAAAGAAGTCGAGTCAACCACTAGCTCCTTGGTCAAGGATGCCTTCACCCTGCAAAAGCAGGTAACTGAGCTACAGGCCCGAAGTGAAAGAATGGAAGACCTCCTTGATGAGAATGAAGGGCGTTCACGCCACAACAACGTGAGAATTTGTGGGGTTCCAGAACGCGCTAAGGGACAGGTGGCAGACCTGTTTGTGGAGGACCTTGTCACGAAGTATCTACAAGCCGCAACACTGTCAAACTTCTTCACAATTGAGCGGGCACACAGAGTGCCAGGTGGCAGACCCTGATCCGGAGCCCCCGTGACCTATAGTAGCAAAAGTCTTTAACTAAAGGGACTGAGATATTATTTTACAAACGGCTTGAACGGCAGACCAATAGAAATCGAGAACAGCAGGGTGACCTTCTTCCCTGACTTCACAATCAAGGTCCAGCGACAAAGGCATAGCTTTCTTGAAATAAAAAGAGCTCTGCGAAAGAAAGACATCAAATATGCCATGCTCTTCCCTGACAAACTGCGGGTAGAGGAGGAGGGTAAGATATGGTTCTTCACTACTCCTGAAGTGGCGTGGGACTGGCTCGACGGATGGCGAGTCGTGGAAGAAGAACCACCAGAACTCACGAGAGAGACAGGGGCAGAACCAGTTGGAACAGAACTCGGGACCCACACCAGGTAAAAGTCAGATGGCTGGCGGCGACAGAAAATAACTGGTCTGTATCATTTATTGGAATAGTACATTATTCACTATGACTTTTTCCTTGGGACACTGCAAGTCTTGACCTGAACGACGGCCACAAGCTTTGTGTACGACAGGATTCTATTGAGTATCTCTCAACATACACTTGCCACCGCACAATAGGTAAGTGAACTGGGCACTCCGGACATTCAAATAAATTTTTACAGTATCTCATGACATTTAAGGAAGAACAGGTGCTGGGTTGGTACACGACCTACAAGTTTCAGGGGTGGGTGATAGGCACTCTGCAATGTTGGGGTGGCGGGAGGTTCCGATACCGCCATGCAGGTAGGCAGGGAGGGGGGAACAGTTAGGGTTTGTTGAGTGGGAGGGAATCCAGACATGGAGAAAACACAATATATTTATGTACGATTGCATTGGGCAGACCCCCCAGGATATAGCGGCATGGATTAGCAAATTTAGCGGCACAAATATGGAAATTTAGCAGCATTTTTGCAGCACTTTTATTTTACTCCTGATTCACCATTTTCAGCTTTAAGGCAATGTAAACTGTTTTAGCAGAGTATTCCGCTTTGAAATAGTCAACCTGGGATATGGAACAGAGGAAGCAGCCTACAGGTGAAGGCTGCTATCCCTTGGAAATGCAATCCTCCATTTGCTTAGCCCATTCTTGGAAGTATGAATGAGAGAGGGAGACATTTGAAAGACTGTATCCCGCTTTCTGAACCTGTGACTGGGAGTGAAGCTTCAAATGAGTCCTCATTGGGACCACCAGGGCAGCTTGTAATTCTGAACACTGAGTGAAGAAAATGTGTTTTTTTCTTAATTGCAAGTTTCAAACGTCACCAGTGGCTTGGCATGGCACATTTTGCACTACCCATGTAGGTGCGCTAAATGGCCCCTATTTATAATTTCACTCAGCCCTAGAGGCAGTGCACCATGCAGATTTTTGCATATATAATTTTTGCCAAGTGAAATTTGCTGCAGCTTAAACGGGCACGTGCCACAAATTAGAAATGGTGTGCTCAGTAAATGCTGACTCCAGCGGTGTCAGTATTTACGGGGTGTGCAATTACCACTCTGATAGCGCTGGATAGATGTATTTTGGAGCCCCTCAAGTCTAGCATCCACTCCTTCCACAGCACCAGCCTTGTTTAATAATGCCACACGTTTGGTATGCTTGTCTATCTTTTGCTGCATTGTGGAGCCGGAGAGCTTGTCTTGTGCCATGGTGGGGGAATAGTGTGATGGTAATACAGCATGTGGCCAGGTTCCTGGATTGAAGGTATGAAACGCCCGTCCTCATACCATGGGGACTGTTTTGCACCCAGTGGGGCTTTCTGGGGTAACTCAATAGACAGTGTTGAGTCCAATGCTGTATAGTCCTAGCCCTGGGAGGGCTGCCCCATAACAACTGGCAATCCAGTGGCCCTCTCTTGCCACAATGTCCACTGCAGGGGGGAAATGAGTCGGTGCCCAGGCCTGGGCCTCACCGCAGTATGACTCTTACCCAACAGTCACATTTGTCACCCCAATCCTTTGTCCTAGCATGCTTCTTGAGCGGTAGACATGTAAAGAGCGAGTTGGAGGGCGTCACAATGATAACACCGATCAAGGGCACCCCACCAGGAGAGTCTATGCCCCCGAACTGTTGTGCAGGACAGGTGAATCAAATGCAGCAGTTGACACTGAGGCCCCAGGACAAGCAAGCCAGCCTCTGTGGCCCCATAAGGGAAAAGTGTTTCCAGACCGTCAAGGCTGTCCTCCCCTTCAGTAAGGACACCAGCTTATGTGTTCAGGTCACAGGCACCAGGGCTATGCTGTAATCCAGGCTGATGAAGGCTAATAGCCAGAAACCGGTCCTTGGATGCTTGATTCCGGTCTGGGAAAGACATGGCTTGGTAGTTCGGACTGGACTGTTCCCATGAGGCACAGGGTCAGAGCTGATTTGCATATAGCCAGTGTCTAACCCAGGGTAGTGTGGAGTGCAAAAAAACGATGGATTTAGGCCCAGATTCTTGTACTGGGGTGAATGTATGACATTGTTCTACATTCTGTCCATCAAATGTGTTTTTTGCAATTTTCACCCGAGTGTGCTGGGTATACTCAGACGTGAGTCCCAGGCGCTCCACACCACTGGAGTCAAGCTATCCAGGCTGATGAAGGCTGATAGCCAGAAACCGGTCCTTGGATGCTTGATTCCGGTCTGGGAAAGACATGGCTTGGTAGTTCAGACTGGACTGATCCCATGAGGCACAGGGTCAGAGCTGATTTGCATATAGCCAGTGTCTAACCCAGGGTGGTGTGGAGTGCAAAATAAACGATGGATTTAGGCCCAGATCCTTGTACTGGGGTGAATGTATGACATTGTTCTACATTCTGTCCATCAACTGTTTTTTTTTGCAATTTTCACCTTCGAGTGTGCTGGGTATACTCAGACGTGAGTCCCAGGCGCTCCACACCACTGGAGTCAAGCTATCCAGGCTGATGAAGGCTGATAGCCAGAAACCGGTCCTTGGATGCTTGATTCTGGTCTGGGAAAGACATGGCTTGGTAGTTCGGACTGGACTGTTCCTATGAGGCACAGGGTCAGATCTGATTTGCATATAGCCAGTGTCTAACCCAGGGTGGTGTGGAGTGCAAAAAAACGATGGATTTAGGCCCAGATCCTTGTACTGGGGTGAATGTATGACATTGTTCTACATTCTATCCATCAACTGTGTTTTTTGCTATGCTGTAAGTCCACCAATGATCCTCGGACAGCTCGGGGAATTGTACCACACCTCAGCAGCTATTGCATGCTTCAGTCCTTGGAGGAGGTTGATATGCCCTGTGTCAAAGCAAGAGCAACTCCCGCATCTCACCTCAGTGCGCGATGGAAGGAGATACAGTCCCAATGGGGCGAAGGCACAGTCAGAAGTCTCTTCGGCCCTGCTACCTGCCTTACAGTGGTAATTGCACCTTCACTGCTTCACTCATGGCTTTAAAAACAGTCTCACAACCACCGTCACAGTAGCTCTCAGCTCAACCAAGCAAATACCATAAATCGTGGATGTCTTCCCCAACAATAAGGACAACTAAGCAGTTTTATTCTTGTCCATACTTCGGCAGTATTGTATCGATATTTTAAATGCTAAAGTATCTACAAAATGCACTTGAATTTAAAATAAGAGCCTAGACCCTTTGGTTGTCGTGAAACTCATGAACAGATAGGTCACTTTGAGCTGTAGTAAGAAAGGCTTCCAATGTCTGTGCTCAAGTCTTGGGGATCTTTGGAAGTTTATCTGCCAGTTTCTGTGAGCTCAGCTCTGATTTTATGAGATTTCCGGTAGAGACTTGCACCTTTGAGTAGGAGAGCTTATTAGGAAAATCTACTCCTGCCTATAAATGCAAATGCCATGAATTCCTTCCTCAAACTGAATATTTAAAAAAACAAAATATTTCTGCACACCTGTTATGAGATTATCAAAAAGTGAAATAATAGTTTGGGAGAGGGTGACCCAACCAATTCAATAAATAAAGGAATACATAACATTTAAAATAAATACATTTCTCAGAAACTATACACTTATGTAAAAATCGCGGCATTTTTACAAAAGTGCCGATTTCGCGGAATCGCGAAATCCTGGAGGGTCTGATTGGGGTGCAGTTTGCCCAGCACAATGGCACTATGGGGGGTTGTTATTGTTGTTGTAATGTTTCTTCAAAGTTCTGACAAGGTCCATAAGGCAGGTTGTCATAATGCCGCTGCAATGCCTCCATGAATGAGGGCATCTAGCCAAAACAGTGACGCATCCGTGGGGACTCCCCTGATTAATACATTGCAAGGGTATGGGCCTACCGTCACCACTCGGACTTAAGTTACTGTCCTGGAACGTCAATGGGTTGGGTGACAAGTTGAAAAGGGGCATAGTGCTTCAATATATCAAAAGATATTTACCTGGCGTGATCTTGCTTCAAGAAACTCACCTACTGGGGAATGTATGCCAGGCTCTGACGCACTGGGGGTTCAAACTAGTGGAACACTCGCATTTGGATCGGGATTTGGATCTCGGGGAGTGGGGATACTGACCAGGAAAAAATTTCATATGAAAAAATTTCATATGAAGACTGACAACCTGCGCAGGTTCGGGGCCATCTCAGGGTGTTAGAAGGGGCATACATTAAATCTAGTCTCTGTATACATTCCACATGGCCTTCAAGACCCAGCCTTCAAGGACCTGGGCGACATCTTACTCTCCCTGCCTGAGAGGAGACTCATGATAGGGGGGACCTCAACTCCATCGTCTCTGACAGGCTAGATCACTGGCCCTCTAGAGACCTGCCGCGGCTCGAACACAAATCCATACTTTTCTGGAAGCAATGGGTCTCGTAGACACCTGGAGGGTGTTCCATCCCACAGAACAGCAGTACACGTTTTACTCTGGGGCCTACCGCAGTATGTCAAGGATAGATTATATAATAACACCGGCTGGTCAGCTGGAAAACGTTAGAGAGATGATGTATTGGACCACTTGCCTATCTGGGTCCAGGTGGAGAGGGGGGAGCCACAAAGAGGGAGGACAGCCCCTATAAACCCCTGGTATCTTAAGATCCCGCAGATACATGATACGATAGTGCACGACACAGAGCACTATTTTCTCAAAAATTAACATTCGGTCAACTCGGCACAGGTACTGTGGGAGGAATATAAGAGGGACGGCTATCTCCCAGAACCCCGGCACTAAGAGAGAGAAGCAGATGGCTCTAGGGCGTTTAGAAACTGACATTTTGTAATTGGAAGGAAAACTTCAGGGGGCAAACTCTGATGAGGAACGACACGCTTTGCGACTCAAAACAAAAGAATACTTAGCGATGGCCACTGATGCGACTAAAGCACAGCATAGGGCGACACTCAGTAAAGTCTAAGAAGTGGGCGACAAGGCCGGAAAGCTGCTCAACCGTAGAGAACAGGCCAACAGAGTGGTAGTAGAACTAACAACTGAATCTGGCAAAACAATCTCAGACCCGCAAGAAATAGACACACTCTCTTTACTACAAGACATTTCCTTGCCGACAATCTCCGATGAGGAACGGCTAGAGCTAGAGATAGAAAAAGTCCTCGACAGTATGGGGGTAGAAAAAGCCATACGAGACCTGCAAGCGGGCAAGGCTTCGGGACCGAATGGCTTGCCCGTTGAACTATATAAGCTCGCCCCCAGTAAAATCGCACTGCACCTAACTAACATGTTCCATGAAAGCTGCAAGGTAGGATTGCTTCCAGGGGATCAGTGATTGGACACTATTGTGGTCATCCACAAGAGTGGGAAACCTAAACACTTATGTTCCTCCTAAGGACCAGTTTCCTTGCTTAATACAAATGCCAGGATCCTGGTTAAAGTACTCGCTATCCGTCTACTATGTGTCATCACTAAGCTGGTACACCCTGATCAGTCTGGCTTTATGCCAGCTACAAATACCTCTCTTAACCTGCAGAGACTACACAGGGTGTTAGACCGAGCTAATACGATACTGGAGGATGCGGTGGTGGTGTCGCTTGATGCAGCCATGGCATTCGACACGATCAAGTGGCCCTATATGTTTGCGGGATTAAGAAAGCTGGGGTTTGGCCCGGGCTTCTTGCATTGGGTGCACCTCCTATATGCGAAACCGCTGGATCAAATAGTAGTCAATAATCGCACCTCCTCAACATTCACGCTGGGAAGGGGTACCAGGCAGGGTTGCTCTCTCTCCCTCCCCATTGCTCTTCGCCCTCGTGTTAGTGCCGTTGGCAATGTGGATACGGAAAGACCCGGTCATTAGAGGGCTCAGATGGGCTTAGGAATGGGAGGACCGTATTTCATTATATGCTGGTGACATTCTACTATATATGGCATCGCCGGCGGCCTCCCAGAACAGAGTGCTACATATTTTTATTTGGTATGTTTTCAGGATACACGATTAACTGGTCCGAGTCTGTTCTTTACGTACTCAGTGGTGAATCACTAACCCTACCTAAGAGGTTCACCATTGCCTAAGTCACAGCAGGATTTAAATACTTAGGGATCCAGGTGTCTCAAAAGCCAACTCTCTTTCACAAATGTAACCTCCTCCCCCGCTGCAAAGACTAAGGAGTGATGTCTTGCACTGGAAGTCTCTTCCACTCTCCTTGTTAGGGCAAACAGCACTATTTAAAATGATGTCCCTTCTGCGTTTCCTATATGCCTTGCACAACACGCCACACCCAGTGAGAGCAGAATATTTTAAATCTATTTACAATGCCCTAAGAGATCTCCTATGGGAGGGGAAACCAAGGCAGATATTGATTCAAAAGCTAATGAGAGGTTAGTACGATGGGGGATAGCCCTCCTCAATATAAAAAGATATTACTGGGTGGCGAAACTTACTGCCATAAACCAATGTATGCACAGGCCGCAGGTGGATCCGGGATTTAATATGGATAGATGGCTACTCTCAGTGGTATGGTTTATGGGTGCGCTTTATGCTAACCCCTCCAAATTGAAATTGTCGGGACCGACTGGACACTCGGTTCAGGTGTGGCGGACTGCCACGACGAGTCTGGGCTGGAAGGATATGATTACGCTGGCTACCCCACTCTGGAACGCTGCATTATTGGATAATCTACGATACACTAAAGGCTCCGACCGATGGGACTCAATAGGCCTCTCCAAGGTTGGGGACTTATGGCGGGCATGGGGGGTAATTTCCTTCATCCAGCTACAGGAAGAATATGACCTAGTCGATACAGAATGATTCAGGTATCTACAGATTAGACATTCTCTACTGGCGGCAATACCAAAAGGAGATATGCCACTAGAATCATCTCCGCTAGAGGACAGAATACTAGACAGAAATCTCCCTGAGAAGGCAAATTTGTTGATATATAAAAAGCTTGTTAATAACATGCCTGATCCTCTACTCCGAACCAGAGCTAAATGGGATCATGACGTAGTGGGAATAGATGATGAGGAATGGCTTGTAGCTCTTGCCTCTCCTAAGGAAACAGCCATGTCTTCCAGGCTCAGACTCGTGCAGCTTAAGCTACTTCATAGAATATATCTTACAGGGCCGACCCTGGTGAAGATTGGCTATAGGACTGACGCAGAATGCACAAAGAAATGTGGGTAAGAAGGCACTTTCGTACACATGCTCTGGGAATGTCAAGTTATCCAAGAATACTTGGCGGGGTGGTGAGAAGTATGGAGGAGGTGATGGGTGTTAAGATTGATTGTAATATAAAATTGTGCCTCTTAATAATTTGAGGTACCACTGACCTAACTACCAAGAAGAGAATATGGGTGACATTGGGAATGATGATAGACAAAAGAAATATTGCGAGGTTGTGGGGGCGCAAGAAAAGCCATCCCTGAGACTATGGGAAAATTATATGGACCATTGTATGTTTACTGAGAAGACGGTGTATGAATCTCGAGGCTGCCCCAACAAATGGACACAAATATGGGACAAATGGAATTGCTTGCGAACTGCCCTTGTCCAGACTAAGGCAAGATCAAGAGTAAGGTTGATCCCATTTTGTCTAAATGTGTAATGTATGTACTTCGATATTTCTCCAAGTATCTGAGGGGTACCAAACCAATGGATGAATCATTGGCATGTATGTTTATACGCTGTTTTACCTGTGCTACCTTGTCTGTAATGCAAAGAAAAGTAAAACAAAAAAGGAATGGAGCAAGGAAAGTGTCTCAAGAGAGAATGTTTGCCATATTGCAGATGAACCCCCCACAAAATGGCGAGAGAGGTCACAAAAGTTCCCAGGAATGGTACACTACTGTCATCAGTAGATTCCCAACGTTTCACTAGTGGCCAAACCTCTATAGAGGCTTCCACATATAGATATGTCAGATACGTTACTATGGTACAGTGATTGCAGAAAAGCCTTCCTTGAGCTGAGAGAAAGTCTTGCTCAAGCAATGCCAGACTGACATTTGAGATCCCCTCTGAAAGAGCCTGATTGTATGTTGTTTGTGGACGGCTCTTGCTTGAGAGATGAAAGAGAGATTTTGAAACCAGACTTTGCCATTTGCACTTTAGAAGGTATAGGGGAAGCTACGTGTTTACGCAATGTAACCTCTGCACTGGTTGCTGAACTGATTGCTCTTAGTAGAGCTCGCTGTGTGTCTGATAATTTAAGAGTCACCATCTGCACCAGGGGTCTCCAACTTTTTCTGTAGCGAGAGCTACTTCTTGTCACTGAGAAGCATCATGAGCTACTGCCTAATATCTAGGTGTTAGAGAATGGTACATGAAGTCCACTGCCCCTAGAATATTCTGGTCCTGGTCCAGTGAGCATACAACATTAATAACACTCTATATAGTAAATGTTAACTCACTGGGTCCCCAAAGATCAGTTTTATCCTGTGTTTACGAATCACACGGAGAGGCAAGAGTCTAATTTAGACTTGTGTGCTCAATATCGTGCAGTTCATAAAATGACACTGCTCATTTTGAGAATTAGAGCATGAAGCACCTTTAGCAATAATACAAATGGGAGATGCTGCGTTTTGCGGCGGCCAAACATCCACCAGTTGGGGGCAGGACTCGAAGCCCCAGGATCCAGCGGGGGCCGTGACAGGACTGGCAGCCCCACCCCTCTCACTACCGGGGGCTATTTCAACTCCTTGCGCCTCCTGCTTCGCGGGAGACGGGCGTTTTGTGACGGCCAAACAATCACCAGTTGGGGGCAGGACTCGAAGCCCCAGGAGCCAGCGGGGGCCGTGACAGGACTGGCAGCCCCACCCCTCTCACTACCTGGGGCTATTTCAACTCCTTGCGCCTCCCGCTTCATATCTCTATGGGTAAAAGGAAAGCCATGGAGGGGGCGGGGGGGGGGCAGGAACGAATGTAATGCAGGGCTCTAGGAAAGCAAAGAAAGTAAAGAAAAGTAGCAAGAAGATGCCTAGAACTGATGTCATGGACCGTATAGAAACGCTTGTTGAGGATTGTGAAAGCATACTGCTAGGGGATTCATCTGTAGATTTGGAAACAAATATATCACAGAAGGACGAACAGTGTAAATCCTCCCAGTTAGCCCGTATACTTATACCGGTGATGTTCCGCAAACTCCCTGGCCCAAGCAGTAAACAGAATATTCCTCCTCCAGAAATTACTTCACCCCCCCAGACATCAGCTCAGCCTTTGGTACAGCATAGGCCAGTGGTTCCCAAACTTTTTTGACCAGTGGCTCCCTTGACGTAATTGTCAGTTGGCCGTGGCTCCCCCCCATTTTTTAACCGGTGGACGGGTGGGTGGGGATGTAAGCCCGACCTCGGGAGTACTTCCTGTTGTCTTCCTTAAATTAATTGGGATGCAATGAAGGTATTTAATCATATTTGTAACAAAATAAAAAGATAACAGTTGTAAAAGGGGAAAAACAAACTTTTGTTTTATGTGCTGATACGTTTTCTCTCATCGAGAATGTAAATGCGTTGTGAACTCAGGCGTGGGAGGCTGTATTGAAGCCAGTGACCATACTGATGTTTCAGTAATATTTGAATGCCTTCCCCTTTCAGGGACCATCCGAGAGTTCTACTGGATTTGGTCTAGAATAGATTAGAAAAATTACGATGCCCCGGTTTGTAAATGCACATTTGAAGATGTTTTCTAAACAAAATACACTTTTTTTAAATTTAATTGTAAATGCATATTCCCTATTATTCAATAGGGAATATGCATTTACAATTAAATTAAAAAAGTGTATTTTGTATGCACAACAAAATACACTTTTTTTAAATTTAATTGTAAATGCATATTCCCTATTATTCAATAGGGAATATGCATTTACAATTACATTTAAAAAAGTGTATTTTGTATGCATATTCCATATATTCATATGGAATATGCATTTACAATGAAATATTTAAAAAAGTGTATTTTGTTTAAAAAACATCTTCAGATCTGAGTTTACAGACAGGGCTATTGTCATTTTTCTAATCTATTCTAGACCAAACCCAGTAGAACTCTTGGTTAATCTGGAGTTAAATTCCACCAAGTTAAAACAGAGCCACTCGGTGTTATCATTGCATACTGGAGTAAAAATACACCCAACAGGCAAACAAGCACGCCGAAATTCATTTAATACACCCCTGTCAACCCTCTCCCCCTGTCTGCAGAACCCTGCCTACCCTCTCCCCTCTGCCACCCTCTACCCCTGCCTGCCAGAACCCTGCCAACCCTCTCCCCCTGCCCCGGATGTCTCCCTGTCTCTTGTTTTATGCCTTGTGGCTGGCCCTGCGCTAGGAGTGCCCGTTCTGCCCATGCTTGCTCCCTTCGTGACCTCTCCTGCCCCCTCTACCCATGTCTGTCCCCTTCGTGTCTTGACACTGTCACTTCTTTCCATGCCTACTCCCTTCGTGTCCTCTGTCTGTGTCTTCTATCCATGCTGTTCCCTTTGTGTCCTCAGACTACCCTTCTCTCCATGCATGCTGCACACTTAGTCTGCTCCTAGTGTCCATGCCTGCTTCTGTCGGGCCCTCAGACTACCCTTCTGTCCGTGCCTGCCCCATACCCCTGACTACCCCTTCTGTCCATGCCTGCACCCGTGCCCTCAGACTGCCCCTTCTGTGCATGCCTCCTTTCTTCATGACCTCCGACTACCCCTTCTGTCCATGCCATCTCCATACGTGCCTCGTGACTCCCCCTTTCCATTCCTGTTTCCTTAAAGCGGCGGATTTTACACGATTATGCAGGTGGCATTTCTAAATTTCTAGCGCTGCCACTGCAATTTCCCACATCGTACCCCGGCGCCCCTGGCAACTCATAACGGCGCACCGGGGTGCCGCGGCGCACAGTTTGGGAACCACGACCATTGGGAAGCGCAATCTGTGTCTCTGACACTTTTGTACATTATAAATTACGACTCGAATCGAGCACAAATTGCGAGACGTAATTTACACTGTTCGAACATCTGTCCCAGTGTTCTTTTATGGCAATCTTCATTGATGTCATGAGCAATGTCCCACTTCGCTGGTGGAAAGGTCAGAAAGATTTTACCAATAGATCAGCATGCTATGGTTCCACAGAAACATCTTCGGCGTGGCTGGATACTGCTGCTACGTCCCAAGGGTAAACAGGGTATTTATCTGCTCGAATAATATCCTTCTTCCATAAGGTCTTTTAAAAATATTTTGTATAAAATATTTACACTCACTTGTGTTTATATTTATGACCTTTTTCACAAAATCCAATTTAAATTAATCCAATCTAATTTGCAGACAGGGTACCGAAGCTTGTTTACAATTCTTTAATGGTACCTTCCCAACAAAAGGTTGCCCATGACTGTACAAGTACAAATATTGCAAAAGAGCTCCAGACGACTATGCATGGGCAGGACGCATATGGCCTCAATGCAGATTCCCTGAAGGAGGACGAGGGGCTTTTCTCACGGCCCCATGAAAAGGGGCTCATGGGTGTTCCTGCGGGATATGTTCGTGCAGGTAATCGTTGGCTTACTGAAAAGTGCCAGTCCTCGTTTGAAAGTGCTGCAAATGTGTGACCCAAAGTCAGCAGCAAACGTTTGGAGGGGTGGAACTGGCAGGGTGACAGGCCTGCATTTCTTTCTCTTTATGTCACCTCCTTGCCCTCTGCCACGAGCCGGACAGCTCGGTTTCTAAGCAGACGCTCCTGCAGATATGCACATGAGAACCGTGCATAGCCACTCGCCCCACAGAGCAGCCCTGTGCATCCGGGGCGCTTTGTGATGACAAATGTAAAGAACCCACAAGTCCTCCCCACCAGCCGCATGCGTCCAATGAGGAGGCTTTAATATGGGGGGTGACCGCTGCCAGGGGGTCGCATCTTGCCTTAGGTTCCCCATGCGCATCTTTACTGCGCTTGCACGGCAGAATTTGCAGGGACCTCATTCCGGGAGGTGCACAGAGCTCTAGTGTGACTGTAGGGGGCCTGCCCTACAGTCACACCAAAGCTGGACTCTGGGCTTCAGCCCCCCAGTCTCCTCCCCCCGTCGTATGTGGCAGCCCGGGGATAAGAGCGCTTCCTGGGCACACACGCAGCCGCACCCGAGCACTTCGCAGCTCTTTAAAAGACAATTTGCAGGTTAATGAGGTCTTGCTGTCGTTTCACCCCTTCTAAGAGCCCCTGCAGCTCCACTCGGCATGTTGCTTAAAGCCACATCGTGTCGCGGCGCCCCTGGCAACTGATAACGGCGCACCGGGGCGCCGCGGCGCACAGTTTGGGAACCACGGGCATAGGCCGAGCCACTTGGAGTCTACTGTTTTAGTGTGCTCTAAAAGGTTTGCGGCCTTGGCCGAAGAATCAGATCCCCTAGACAATTTGACAACTTATGTCCCAGTGGAAGCCTCTAATGGTGTCCGAATAGAGGGCGGATTGGATATAAGTAGCGGGACTCCGGTTTTGATATCGACCATTAACTCATTCTTTCTCAGGAAGAAAGAAATGCGAGGAAGAAGAAAAGAAAGGAAGAGACAAAACCAGGGAAAGAGATAGAGATTGAACAAAGCATATAAGAAAAAGGAAGGCAGTAAGAAAGGGGAGTGAATGTGAGAAAAAGGAGAGAGAAAAGTGTGGTGAGAGAGAGCCTGAGAGAGGGAATAAGAAAGAAGAGAATTAAAGAAAAAGGAGAGGAAGAAAGAAGAGAACAAGAGAAACAACAAGCATTTGCAATGCAATAGGTCTCGCATTAGGAAAGTTTGAGCTATTGGTATTGTAAATGACATTTTTTTATTCATGTTTTGTTTTTGAAAGTAACAAAATTATTAGCTTTTTCATTTACAATGCCAATAGTTATAACTTTCGCAAATGTGACACCTATAGCATTTGTAATGCAATATGTGTTGTATTTACGTGACTTACATGTATTGATATTACAAATAACAATGGTTTTACATTTTTTATCAATAATTAATACTTTAAAAAGTTATTATAATTTATAACGGCAATAGCTTAAAGTTTTGTAAATAACTTTTGTGAAGATTATGCTCAGTGTATTTTATTGTGACGAAAATCCAAGAACAGAAGTGAAATATTAACATCTTTTTGTTACATTTGTAATAAAGCTTGAAACATTGAGAGAACATATTTTAACCAGGTGTTGTTGAATGGTTGCACAGAATGATGCTGTGGCGGCGCTGAGGGATGTTGTGATGGCGAACGAGTGATGCTGTAGCGTTCAGTGATGCTGTAATAGCGCATAGTGATGTTGTGGTGCCCCTGAGTGATGCTGTGGTGGTGCGGAGTGATGATGTATGCTATGCTATGTTTTGTTTTGCTATCCTATGTTTTGTTTTGCTATCCTATGCTTTGATTTGTTTTGCTATGCTATGCTGTGTTTTGTAATGCTATACTATGTTTTGTTATGCTATGTGATGTTGTGTTTTGTTATGCTAAGCTATGTTTAGTTTTGCTATCCTATGCTTTGTTCTATTATGCTATGCTATGTTTAGTTTTGCTATCCTATGCTTTGTTTTGTTATGCTATGCTATGGTTTGTTTTACTATGCTATGCTATGCTATGTTTTGCTGTCTTTTGCAATGCTATGCTTTGTTATGCTGTGCTATGTTTTGTTATGCTATGCTATGTTTTGTTGTGTTTTATTATGCTATGCTTTATTTTGCTATGATTTGTTTTGCTATGCTATGTTTTGTTATGCTATGTTTTGTTATGCTATGCTTTGTTATGCTATGTTGTGTTATGTTATGCTATGCTTTGTTGTGTTTTGTTATGCTATGCTATGTTTTGCTATGCTTTGCCATGCTTTGTTTTGTTATGTATGCTATGTTGTGTTGTGTTTTGTTATGCTATGCTATGTTTTGTTATGTATGCTTTGTTTTGTGTTTTGCTATGTTTTATAATGCTATGTTTGTTATGCTATGCTTTGTTTTATGTTATGTTATGCTATTTTTTGTTATGTTATGCTATGTTTTGTTTTGTTGTGTTTTGTTATGCTATATTTTGTTTTGTTATGCTATGTTTTTTGTTTTGCTATCCTATGCTTTGTTTGGATATGCTATGCTATGTTTTGCTATCCTATGCATTTTTTGTTATGCTATGCTATGCTGTTTTTTGTTATGCTATGCTATGTTTTGTTATGCTATGCGGGTGTGGGGGTGTGAGTGAGGGTGTGGGGGTATGAGGGTGTGGGGGTGTGAGGGTGAGGGTGTGAGATAGAGGCAGGGTGAGAAATAGAGGCAGGGCAAGAGGGCGAGGGATGGAGTGTGGGCGAGGGATGGACTGTGGGCGATGGATGGAGTGTGGGCGAGGGATGGAGTGTGGGCTGGGGGAGGGATGGAGTGTGGGGCGGGGGAGGGATGGAGTGTGGGGCGGGAGGGGGATGGAGTGTGGGGCAGGGGAGGGCTTGAGTGTGGGGCGGGGAAGGGATGGAGTATGTGGTGGGGGAGGGATGGAGTGTGGGGCGGGGAGGGATGGATGGAGTCGGGGGAATGGATGGATGGATGGAGTCGGGGGAATGGATGGATGGAGTACGGGGATGGATGGATGGAGTGGGGTGGATGGATGGAGTGGGATGGATGGATGGATGGATGGATGGAGTGGGATGGATGGATGGATGGAGTAGGGGATGGATGGATGGAGTGGGGGAATGGATGGAGTGGGATGGATGGAGATGTATGGATGGAGAGTGGGATGGATGGATGGATGGATGGATGGATGGAGTGGGGGGATGGATGGATGGATGGAGTGGGACGGATGGATGGAGTGGGATGGATGGATGGATGGATGGAGTGGGGGGATGGATGGATGGAGTGAGATGGATGGATGGAGT